>NC_143018.1:35343677-35464317 GCF_055824585.1 Amblyomma mixtum | reverse complement strand
TTTCCAATTGCTACTTCATAGTCAGTCGTGGAGCCATATAAGGAAGGTTGCCGTGATAAGGTGTCCGCAGCTCGCGCAGGACAGGGTCACTGAGAGATATGGGAGGGAGGCTTGCCTTGCAGTGGATGTAGTTAGGCTGACGATGATGGCAGCGAGTCGGTCCCGAGAGCATGAACTGTGCGCGACCTAGACGGCCGTTCAAGCGGGGCAGCTCTAAGAGGTTTGAGGACAGTTATGCGAATAGTCACGCGAAGTGTGAGTTAGGCACCTTAGTGTAGCTTTCGGCACAAAAAAATATCCATCGCATATCACTCTTGTCTTATAAGCTGGCTAGTGCAAGCCCCTGAAAGTCCAAAGAGCCTGAGTATTGTGCGCATCCAATACAAAGCAGAACATCGTTTTACCTGCTAACCATCTCAGTAACCGATCAGGCGAAAGGTTTCATCACTTCGCTGCCAAGTGACTGCGGAAGCCGTTGCCATGGCTACCAGTCGTGACGTTGGCTCTCGTTTTCCATAGACGTCATTGCGAGAGACGCGCGAGCTTACAGAAGCCGCTCGCGCGTTCTCGAGCGCTTCTCGTATACTTGCTGGTTTCGGGGTGCGCGCGCTATTTTAGCAAACCAGGAGTCCCGCACCCTTTTCCCCCACCTTTACCTTCTTCCCCTCACATTTGTCGCTCAGCGCTCCTGCGCGCGGTTACTCGAAGATTTGTGGCCGCCTGGGAACGAACGAATGTGCGAATGGTTTCCCACTGATATAACGGGCATTCGCCAGCGTAAGAGACAACTGAGAAGAAGAAACGAAAACACAAGTTTCGACACATTTCAGGCTGTCCTTGTCACTTGCTTCCTCGGATCGCGGAGTTGAGGCCAGAGGATAGATTTCTTTCGTGTTTCAGAATTATCGCGAGTGTAGCGAGGCGAGAACGTCCTTGAGGGTCGAGAAGAGGCAAGGTTGCAAGGGTAGTAGACAGAGACGAATACGTGAAGAAAAACTCGCTGTACGAAAAGGAAAACAGCGAAAGCAGAGCTGGCGTATACCTTGAAACTCGTTGAAAAGAAAAATCTTACAGGAAGCTGAAGACTAATGTGTTCCTTTCTTTAGGTGCGCGTGTACGTGAAAAGAGGCTCATCTTGTAAGTTAACACATCGACGCAAAGTTAATAGCTCTGGTTCTTTTTTTCATTTCAATTACAGCTTTTCAGAGTTATGGCCTTCGAGGAAATGCTTGTATATACAGCATGATCAAGTGTAGTAGCTAGGCTCTTTTTTTCTTTCTTTGCTCGTTCTGTTCCTTCCTTCCTTCCTTCCTTCCTTCCTTCCTTCCTTCCTTCCTTCCTTCCTTCCTTCCTTCCTTCCTTCCTTCCTTCCTCTCCTTCCTTCCTTCCTCTCCTATTTTTTCCCTTTCTCTGTTTGTTTTTTCCTCTGTTTCTTTCTTTCTTTCTTTATTTCTTTCTTTCTTTCTTTCTTTCTTTCTTTCTTTCTTTCTTTCTTTCTTTCTTTCTTCTTTCTTTCTTTGCTTGATTTGTTCTTTCTTTCTTTCTTTCTTTCTTTCTTTCTTTCTTTGCTTGATTTGTTTTTCCTTCTTTCTTTCTTTCGTTCCTTCTTTCTTTCTTTGTTTCTTTCCTTCTTTCTTTCTTCCTCAAGTAACGGAGGAAGGTAGAGAAGGGTGTTAATTTCGCGACGATGCGGTAGATGACGGCCCCGCGGCCATATTGAAATGGGACCCACCAATCCCAGCCGGAACAAAGCGTCCGCTTGCACCAGGTTTAAATACGACAGCGCGAAAGGGGCGAAGGGAAAAGAAAGAAAACAGAGCAGCGATTTCGAAATGCATGAAACCGGGAGTTCGTGGTCTTCAGAGCGAAGCAAAGCGCTATAGCTTTCCAAGAAAGACTCCCCCCCCCCCCTCTCTGGTATCCGCCCGGAACAGTTAAAAGAGGCTCGGATTCGATCGAATAAGAGATAAGCGAGGCGGTTCCCGAAATGGCGGCCCGTCTTAGTTTCTCGTTACACACTACATTAAATTCGCACACACACACAAAAAAAAAAAAGAAAGGAAAAAGAACCGTTAAAAACTACGCGCAATCTTGGTTGCACTCTCTTATGCTGGGGCCGGGATTCGCGAGGCAGTTTGGCGTGTAAGAACGAATCACGACTGTCCGGTTCCTTCAGTGTCGTCTGCTGTTCCGATTGGTTAGGGCGTCGCCCTGTTACCTGTGCAACCGCCTTTAAAACGGGGTCACTGGCGCATATTCCTGGTGCCGAACAAAAGGGGCGTTGGCGTCGCGTCAGTCATTGTCTCTTACCCGACTGCAAGCTCCTCAGTGAGTCCTCAGCCTTATCTTAGACATCTTATACTACTCGAATATAAGAAGGCATCATTACGCATAATCACTGACTATGCCCATATCGCGCCAGAGTAAATACGCTTAGATACCTACAAGCGCGACAGCTGGATACTTTGTAATATAAAATTTATAATCACGAACGCTTACTCCACTGATGCGAATACTGATAATATCTTTACACCCATAGCAATGAAATAACTTGCTCAGTGTTGTCACGACTTTTATTACCGTGTCCTTTTGCTGAACTTGTGAAGTTTTAGTGACTGTGCCGTGATTCCTGCATGCCTGTTGTAATTCTGTTCATTCATGTTGTTTCGTGCCGGGATACTATTGTCTCCAAAGCGGGACAAGGAACAAATTCATCGATAAATTTACAACCATCGAGGTTGCATCCTTTGCTGCTGATTCCCTCAGTCCAAGGCGTTCGCGCCTGCTGTTGTTCGACGAGATAAACGCACGCAAGCGGCAAAATTACATGCAAGATGTTTGTTTTATTTATTTTCCGGCAGATGTTCTGGAGAAAACCTGTCGCCGCTGGCGCGGACTAACCTCAGGAGTAGCACCTGGACGCATTTTCATAGGAATTACGTGTTTAAATGTCCCCGGTGTCGCATTTATATATACACCCTCCACTAAACGGCTACGAAGGACACGCGAAATAAGCTGCCCCATGTGACCTTAATACGAGATGCAAATGAAGGCTAGGGAGTCTGGCACATTTGAAAAACTTGCAAGTTTTTTTACTTTTATATCATCCTTTGGCGATTCTTTCAGTATTTCTTGCACTGTATGCTATAAAGGTGCGTCCGTTGCAAGATTACAACTCACACATTCAGTGAAGGGCAATAGGATGAAACAAAACATACATACATACATACATACATACATACATACATACATACATACATACATACATACATACATACATACATACATACATACATACATACATACATACATACATACATACATACATACATACATACATACATACATACATACATACATACATACATACATACATACATACATACATACATACATACATACTGTAGGGTCTGCTCGCGGGCAAGTCAAATCCCGCGCCGCTCACCGCGGGTAGTCTGGAACCCTTCTTCCCGAGTGGTGGGGCGGGGGGAGAGAGGCGAGGAGAAAGCCTTTATAAGGCGAGACCGGAGAGGCTCGCGGTCTCTTGCTCCTGGACCAGCCCTGCCAAAAGGACCACCTGACCCAGCTGCCACGACGACGACCGGCCCCCTCATGTGAGAATAAACCGTTTGTACGAAGTCCTGCCTCGAGTGACTGCCTGTGCGTCCCCGCGCAGAGGAATTGCCCACAAATAATGGCGCCCAACGTGGGGCTTTAATTAACACCTTGTGGACGATTTCTCTGCCGATTTTGGGATGTGCAGCCAGACTCGTGGCAGGCCCTCTTTGTTCAGGGCCACGCCGGACCGATAGGGTTAAGGAGCGGGTCAGGCGGAATGTTCGCGGGGTAGCGACTTGTGTAGTGTTGTAAATTTGTTAGGGGTTTTGTGTTATTTATGTAGTTTTCGGGCGTTTTGTGTTGTGTATTTCCGCGTGTTTGTAGATAGATTGTTGTGTATGTGAATGTTCTTGTTGCCATGAGCAGTTAGCCGGTGCGGCCGGACAGTTAGCGCGAACTATGCCTCCCAGAAAGGATGTTTCGGCCACGGCTTTGGATGGCGGGGCAGCCGGTAGTGAGTCGGTCGACGCGACGGCCGTAATGGAGCAGGTGACTGAGATGTTTGCCGCATTAGCCCGTCAGCTCGGTTCGGTGGCTGGCGCCAACCAGGCCGCAGCATCGGTAGCATCGGCGACAGCATCGCGCCCGCGGATAAATATGGAGGTCCCCTCCTTTTCCGGGTACACGGACGCGAAATCAGTCCACGAGTTTTTGCAACAACTCGAGGACTACCAGACGGCTCTGGGCGCCCCAGATGACGTAGTGCTAGGGCAGGTCCTGCCTGTAGCACTCGTCGAGAGCGCGGCGCGATGGAGGCGCTGCCAGCCGACTTTCCAGTCGCTGGCGGACTTCAAAGATCGTTTCCGCGCCGAGTTCTTGCCGCCTGATTATGAGCGCCGGATGCTGGATGAGCTCGCGTTGCGCACCCAACACCCAGAGGAAAGCCTCCTCGAGTACGTACGCGCAATGCAGGAGCTGTACAAGAGGGCAGATCCGATGGCAACCGACCGAGATCAGGTTGCGCGTGTGATCAGGCAGTGCCATCCACGCTTCAAGCCGTATCTGCGGGGCCGCAGTTTTACAAACCTCGAGGCCCTATCGCAGGAGGCCAAGACCGTGCAGGCGGATTTACTCGCCGAACTGCGCTACCAGCCGCCCCCCAGGCCGGCCGAATCGCTGGAACCGGGATGCGCATGGGATGGAGGCCGAGAATGCGCGATGAGGGCTCGGCGCGCCGAGGTAATGGCCGTGGAAAATCAGGCGGAACCCCCTGTTGTCCCTCGTGCGCTTGACCCGTACGCATTCGAGCAGCGGCGTCGTGCCGGTCTCACAGGCCACGCGCGGAGCGAGCGTCAGGAATGCGCGGAGAAAGGGGAGAGCCGTCCCCAACCGCTTCGTGGAACGAGGGGTCCTCCGTCTACGCGGCGGGTGAATGACCGGCTTTGCTGGAATTGCAACCAGCCCGGCCACGTGGCACGCGAATGCCAAGCTAGGCGTATGCAGGGAAACGCCAGGCGCTGGCGGTGATGTCTGGTGGCAGCGGCCTTTCACCGTCAGCGGGAGAATTTCATGGTTGTCAAGGCGCTAGTCAGGAAAAGAACTCCCGCGCCGGCGACGGGGAGGCCTTTGTCCCGCTCGCCTGTAGAACTCAGGGAGTCGTTCCGCGCTCAAGCCCTTTTATGCTAGTGCAGTTAGCGGGTCGATGCTACTCTGCACTCGTAGACACGGGCTCAACGCTGTCACTGGTCGGTGACGAGGTGTACGAGGCCTGCCGGATAGGTAACATCCGTGTCAGACCGGCCGAAACCCCTTTAAGCTTAGCAGCTGGGGCGGCAAAGGCAAAGGGAGCAGTGCGTCTTACGATGCGTTTTGACGGCAGAAAGCGGAGACATCGCTTCGTCTATCTGCCTGGCTTGTCGATACCAGTAATTCTGGGAAGGGATTTTCTCTCGAGCGAAGGCATTGTGCTCGACATGGGGGAGAATGGCTATCGTTACAGCCAGCTCGCCCCCCTCATTCTCTTCGAAAGCGCATCCTTGCCCGGCTGTCCTGCACAAAAGGTGGTTGTCCACACCTGTGCGACAGAAAGGCAGGTGAGCTCCCTCGAGAAGCTGAGAGACGGTGGCCCGTTAGAAGCGATTATTGCGTCTTTCTCAGGACCCAGTAGTCAGCGCCGAAGGCTCGCGGAAACTTTACTCCCGTTTTCGGATTGCTTCACGGAGAAACCGGGCAGAACCGACCTGCTTCAGCACGAGATTCAGACGGGTGATACGCGCCCTTTCAGGTGTAACCCGAGGCCGTTAAGTGCGCATAAGAGGCAGCTTCTCGACTGTGCCCTTGACGAGATGATTGATACCGGTGCGGTGAGACCCTCACAAAGTCCCTGGGCGTCACCAGTGGTTCTAGCGCCGAAGAAAGATGGATCGGTCAGGCTGTGTGTTGATTATCGTAAGCTCAACTCACTGACGCCTACGGTTGCGTACCCTTTTCAGTCGATCGAGGCTGTGATGTACGCGTTAGGGAACGCGAGGTTCTTCACAGTCCTAGATGCAAGCAGAGGGTACCTGCAGATTGAGGTGGCCGAAGGTGACATTGAGAAAACCGCATTCACCTGCCACCGCGGGCTCTTCGAATTTACTCGACTCCCGTTTGGTTTGTCTAACGCCCCGAGCACGTTCATGCGACTGATGGACATCGTGCTGGGCGATGCAAGGTTCAACTACGCCATGGCGTACCTCGACGACGTTGTGATATTCTCACAGTCATTCGAGGAGCACCTCATTCACCTGAATTCCGTTCTCGATAGAATGAGACGTGCCGGTCTAACCATAAATCCAAAGAAAGTGCAGTTGGCATCGAAGAGAGTGAACCTCTTGGGCTTTGTCGTGGATGATGGCACACTGAGACCGAATGATGACAAACTGCAGGCAATTCTGAACTACCCCTGCCCCATGGATGTGAAAAGCTTGCAGAGGTTTTTGGGGATGGTTGCGTTCTACAGGCAATTCATCCCGCGCTGTTCGGAGCTTGCAAGGCCGCTGAACCTGCTGTTGCGTAAAAGCTCGAAGGGGGTCTGGGGCAAGGAACAGAGTGACGCATTTGTTGCCTTGGCTCGCGCGATAGCGAATACCGCTAGTCTGCGCCTCCCCGACCTGAACAAGCAGTTTGTCTTGCAGACAGACGCTAGTGACTACGGTGTTGGAGCTGTTTTGTTGCAGGAACACGAGGGCAAACTGCGCCCTGTCGCGTTCGCTAGTCGCACGCTCACATCGGCGGAGCGGAATTACTCCGTGACCGAAAAGGAATGCCTGGCGATCATGTTCGCATTGTCCAAGTTCGACATGTACCTAGACGGAGCGGTCTTCACCGTGCAGACAGATCATCAGGCATTGTCTTGGTTAAAGAGGCTCAAGAACCCCGCAGGCAGACTCGCGAGATGGGCGCTGACGTTGCAACGTTACGCGTACGCCATCGAGTACCGCCGGGGCAGCTTGAACAAGGTGGCCGATGCTTTATCGCGCGCACCATGGAATGCTGGCGGAAGCGCTTCAGAGGCGCAGCCCAGCTTTGTAAAAAGCGGCGTCACCGCTGTTGGAGAGGAAGAGAGGGCGGACGGGAGTGTCGCGCCCTGTTTGGAGAGAGAGGAGACGGACAAAGGTCCCGCACGGTGCTGTGACGGAAGGGAAACACAGCAGCTCGTGGCGGCGACCGCTCGCCTGCCTAGGAGCGAGGCAGAAAGAAATCTGTCTTGGGGAGTAGCGGTCAGTAGAGAAGAGCTGATCGAGGCCCAGAAAGCAGACGGTCTTTGCCAGCGGGTGCTGAAAGAGCTTGCGAGCAGCGCAGCTTGCACCGGGAACGCTGAGGGCAAGTACGACGCGTATCTGCTGGGCGATGATGGCTTGCTGCTCCGCTACATCCCCCAACTTGACGAGGAAGCGGCGATTGCATCCCCTTTCCGAGTCGTGGTCCCGAGAAGGTTGCGGAAACGGTTCCTGCAGTACTTCCATGACTCAGCGCTGGCAGGCCATGGCAGCGGCAGTAAGACTTACGACAAGTTATGCCGTGTCGCGACCTGGCCAGGCATGAGAAAGGATGTGCTGGGATACGCCCGTACCTGCCCGGTATGCCAGGTAGCCAAGCCTCGGGCGGGCAAGCCCGCTGGCATGATGAAGGCGGTAGTTAGCAACTACCCGTGGCAAGTGGTCGCGTGCGATATCATGGGACCCCTCCCTCGGTCCGCGCGCGGAAACCAATTCATCCTGGTAATAACGGACCACTATTCCAAGTGGGTTGAGGTTTTCCCCCTTAGGAAGCTTGTGTCGGAACGAATTTGGGAAAAACTGTTGGAGACTTTCACTCGTTTCGGTTTCCCTTCCGACCTGATTACAGACAATGATTCGTATTTCACAAGCAAAGTCTTTGTAGACTCCTGTCGGGCGCTTCAAATCCGCCACAGGAGAACGAGTCCCTACCACGCTCAGAGCAACATAACCGAGCGGGTGAATCGAAATCTGAAGAGCATGCTGGTCGCGACGACCGAGCAGCACAGAGATTGGGACGCGCGGCTGTCCGAACTGGCGTTCGCTACAAGGACAACCGTGAACAGGTCAGTGGGTATTACACCCGCTTACTTGAATTTTGGGAGAGAGATCGCCTTTCCGCTAGAGAATGCCCTACTCGACGCAGCTGGGCCTGCGCCCCCTCCGCTTTCGCAGTACGCGGCAAGGCTCCGGGAGCGCTTGGAGGCAGCGCAGCGCGCAGCCCGCGAAAACCTCGATGTGGCGCGCATGGAGCAGGCGGATCAGTACAACAAAGGTCGCCGTCACGTCGTTTTCAACACGGGCGACCTAGTACTCAAGAGAACGCACCCACTTAGTAACGCAGCGCGCGGTTTCGCCGCGTCGCTAGCGCACAAGTGGGCTGGGCCGTACGAAGTTACGGCACGGACTACGCCGCTCACCTACCAGTTGCGGTTGTTGACAAACGGCGAAACCGCCGGTCCGGTGCATGTCGCTGATTTGAAGGCTTTCCACCTTCGCAAGGACGATGACTGCGAAGCGGTGGAAAATCAGCGCGATGCGGCGATCTCACCCCCGGGAGGACGAGCAGGTAGCGGTGCGGTTCGCAACCCACGCTACAACCTGAGGACCAGGTAGCACCCGTGTCTCTCGATTAATTATCACTCGCAGTGCTCTCGCCCTCTCAGTATGTCTTCTAGGAAGCTCCAGCGGACCGACGCCCGTGGCTCGGACTCCAGAAGGCAAGGCAGACCACCGTCGAACGGTGGCCGCCATCAAGGCGCGCCACCCGGCTGGCGGCAGGAGCCGCGCGAGTGGCGCAGGTTCCACGGCCGCGGTGGCCCCCACCGCCCGCCAAACCACATGCCTAACCACTGGAGAGCACCTCCCAGTGGTGCAGGCCAACGCAAGAGGGCCAGTGACGACCAGGCGCAGGGCCCCCCTCAGCGCCCAGCCGGCGCTTCGGCCGCCGAGCAGCCGCAACCCAAGCGGCCCAGGGTCCTGCGGCACGTGGCCACCTGGACCACGGTCACCAACGGAGCGGCCATCTCGTACTGCGCGCGGTCCAGGTGGCGGGACCAGGCGCAGCCCCTTCGCGGCGGAAAAGCGCTTGGCGGCTGCAGCGCCTTCCCCCGCTGCGCCACTGCAGAGGGGCGCCCGGAGGAGGCGGCCCTCCGCATCCTCCAGTCCAGCCGCCCAGACCTGCTGTCCCCGGCGGCCGAGGAGCTTTGGAGGGCGCTGCCGGCAGGGCCCCCAGCGGAGCCAGGCGCCTCGCTCCCCCAGGCGGCTCGTGAGGAGCCCGTCCAGCCAGCGGTGAGCGGCCCCCCGGCGAGCACCCCTCCCCCCTGCGACGACTCTATGGACCCGGACCCGGAGGTCATCGACCGCCTACTGGCGGACCCCGGGACGGACGTTTGAGGGGGGGGAGATGTAGGGTCTGCTCGCGGGCAAGTCAAATCCCGCGCCGCTCACCGCGGGTAGTCTGGAACCCTTCTTCCCGAGTGGTGGGGCGGGGGGAGAGAGGCGAGGAGAAAGCCTTTATAAGGCGAGACCGGAGAGGCTCGCGGTCTCTTGCTCCTGGACCAGCCCTGCCAAAAGGACCACCTGACCCAGCTGCCACGACGACGACCGGCCCCCTCATGTGAGAATAAACCGTTTGTACGAAGTCCTGCCTCGAGTGACTGCCTGTGCGTCCCCGCGCAGAGGAATTGCCCACAATACATACATACATACATACATACATACATACATACATGCGTACATGCGTACATACGTACTTACATGCATACATACATACATGCATACATATCAATCAATCAATCAATCAATCAATCATCAACATACATACATACATACATACATACATACATGCATACATACATACACATACATACATACACATACATACATACATACATACATACATACATACATACATACACACATACATACATACACACATACACACATACATACATACATACCTACATGCATACATACATACATGCATACATACATACATACATACATACATACATACATACATACATACATACATACATACATACATGCTTACATACATACATTCGACATAAGAAACTTTCTTGGGAGATAAATCTGCACTAGATTGTATGTGCCCAGTAGCGTAAGCGCTTGTGGTCGGGACACGGCAGAGACAACATTGTGCTGCCGATACAAAACAACATAGTTGACAATCCTAATACAGTGAAATGAATAAAACAATCCAAATACAATTAGTATAATTAATATTCTTTGAACAACTAATTGATCAATGACAGCCGTCACAGTTCATTTCGCCGCATTTTCAACTTACATACTTCCTGAAAATGACTCATAAAATAGCATATCATCAGGACTGGTATAATATAACTTTCCTTTCTTTTTCAGTTCTATTCAATACACACTATCCTTTCCGCTGAGTCGTACATCCCGGCAATAGTGAGAAAAAAGGATAAGCTTTAATAGATTGAAACTATAAGGGTAAAATTACCCAGGCCTAGATGCCTCAAGTGTCTGCCTACAAAGTGATCGCTATTTCTTTTACAAATTTTTCTTTGGTTCGATCACTCTGAGCGCAACGACAGCGTACGTCGCATTCATCCACAGTGCTTGCGCAGTTCAGCCGTCCGCACCTAAATCGCGGCAAACAGCGCTCAGAATGAGACGAAAACAATGAGGAAGAAGTGCTCGCACGTGCCGCCGGCGGCGTCACAGATGCGTGTCGCCGGAGTGGTATGACGTCACGACTTTTGGCAGCCCACTCGTGCGGTACGTCATTAGGGCTCCCCTTCCACCGTCTGCATCGCCGATGCGAGACGGAGCCCCAGAGTTCTGCCGAGGCGATCGATCAAGACTGTTAGAGAAGAGAAATGGTAGTTGAAGGCGGGGGGGGGGGGGGACAGGAGGATGAATGACGTCTATGAGCGCATCACTTCCTTGTCTTCTGCGCAGATGTAGTACCGAGGAGTATAATAAGGGGTTTAGTGCGAGCAGATTGTTGGAGCATTTGTTTTGTTCCCGGCATCGTTATAATGAGACAGGAGGCTATTTTCTGAATAAAAAAAACTACTTTTTTTATTGACTGAATGTGTTTCAGATTTAGCCCTTGTCTTAGAGCTGGAAACACTCATTTATAATAAACTTTAATGCAACATGGTTGTTATAAACCTCGTTTTTATTCGCAGAGGCGGTAAACAAATGACGGCAGGCACTTTGCTGAGAATAGAAAAGTCAGCTCTTTTTTTATTAAACGTGTTATAGGACATTCTGACCCACTAAGAAATACCGGCTACTACTGATCTCTTTGTGTAAACAAGAACTTTAACATATTTTGGCAGAAATTGAAAGGAATAAATGTATGTGAGCATGGGCATGTTTTGTGCGGAACTGACCACCAGCTGTGTATTACGTAGGGGTTCAGAATGAACTCCAATAGGAGGAAAATTTAAGCGAGAACGACGGAAAGTAATGAGGAGATTCGGAAATTTGCTGGAATAAGGTGGCCGGAGGTAGGACGAGACGGTCATGATTGAAGGCCATTCACGAATACCTCTGTCCTAGCTTCAGTCGACTTTTGTTTGGCTCGTAATACTGTTGATGATGATAACGAGCAAGGTTCCGAAGAGGGTAATGGTGGTTATGGTAGAGGTGGTACTTGCTGCCCTGCGGACAAGCTGCACCTGGTTGATGGCTAGAGAAGCGGTCGAGAGTAATAAAAAGAAAACAAAAAGTTTCCTGAGTAGGAAAGTAAATCAGACCGAAGAAAATAAATTTATAGGATACGATGATAAAATTTGCAAAGAATGCTATAACGCGGGTACTGAACGCCCTAGCGTTTGTGCGCCTGCCATAGTGTCCATCAGCGTCAGCTATTTTTCATGTACTGAAATTTTGATTTCACGAGCACGAATTTACGAATGTCTGCCTCATAACGAAGGAATCGTCGCTCAAAGCGAAGAACTGTGAGCAGGTTCGTTTGCATTCCCAGGAAGTTGCAGTGCTACTGGGACAACCCACCAGAACAGGCCAGACAATACATAATGTATTTTAAATTATGAATGTTTAATATTATAACATAATATACAGTACAGCATTATGCTATATTATTGATCATTCATAACACTCACACACAAGTGCGCACACGCACGCACGCACGAACACACGCATACACATACGTATGCTTCAGCGCAGGCGCGGCAGCGATTGTCACGTGGTACGTGCGTCACGGAATGTCGCGATTTGACAGCTGTCGCGCTGAGCTGCCCGCAGGCGCGGGATTTTCGACGCGCGAGAGAAATGGCCCAAATTAATTGAGCTGCACCAGTGAGGGTAATCGCATTTTCGAAATTCTAAAAACTGATATCGCTTTTAATAACAGCCAGCTACAAATCTCTAGTTGCATGCTGGAGCCTATCGGCAATGGTTGAAAGTTTACTATCAGAATTTAGTCCTTCACTTCATTGCAATTAACATGACTCGCCTGTTTTTTGACATCCGTGAACACTAGTATTACAATGCTGCAAAAAGCTTCCCTGTGCCTCAAAAACCCTAATTAAAAAAATTAATGGCAGGCTTCCCTGAAGCGTGATATATATATATATATATATATATATATATATATATATATATATATATATATATATATACCGTGTCCGTGTATATATATACCGTGTATATATATACCGTGTATATATATATATATATATATATATATATATATATATATATATATATATATATATATATATAGCGAAGTATACGTTTCGTTAAAGGAAACATATTTTTTCGACTCGACGTTTAGATCGGAAGACCGATCTTCTTCAGAAGTCCTGAAGAAGATCGGTCTGCCGATCGAAACGTCGAGTCGCTGAAGAAGGTCGGTCTTCCGATCTAAACGTCGAGTCGAATAAATATGTTTCCTTTAACGAAACGTGTACTTCGCTATATACTCCTGTAAGCAGTCAAGTACAGAGGGCAAAACGCATGTCTAGAACACGCTCTGAGCGTGTTTCGGGCGTAACACGCGATAACTAGCGATTAGATTTGGTTACAAAAGGTCTGGATGTAAATATGGGCTGTTAAACTCATAGAATTTCATCGTCATTTTTTGCCTTCTTGGTTGCAGCGGCTTTGGTAGCTCCGGAACGCAGAGTTTGGCTGTTCTAGGCATGTGTTTTGCCCTCTGTACTTCATGCTCTCGCAACCTATATATATATATATAAAATTACGTAGTGCCTTGTATGGCTTTGCATGCGTGATCCAAACAACTTCCAACGATAAATTGACCATTCGCCCGCAGACCGCCGGAGAAAAAAGCTATATGTCGTTGCGTGACGAAATTATCGGTATTGCGAAGAATAAAAAAAGGAATTCGCAGCTTTCTTGACCACCGCCTACATATCGATGCCTATCCGTAGCTTTCCGCTTTCGCCATCCCTTTTCCGCGGTGTACCGAGTCAGTCTTATTCCTAGTGTACCCTCGAGCAGGCATCTTTAGCAGTTCTAAAGAATAGGCAGCGTAGCCTGAAGCTCGCGTGTCCACTACAGCTCTTTCCTGGCGCTTTGCAAAACACGTCGCCTGTCGCTATTTGCGTTTAAGTCCCTTCCAACGCGAGCCGCATTTAGCGCGCCTGCACGCAGTATGTAGACGGACTCGCTGACCGCTGAATACAAAGTGGCCCCTGTCACTGCGACTGCCGATGGACGGACGCGTGGGACAGTCCGTTTTTAGAAACGTCGCGGAGAGGAAAACACGAAGAATAAGAAGGAGCGGCGATGTGGAAACCGAGGCGTGCCTTGGAGGAAGACCTTGCGTTCCCGGAGAGTCGGTGGTAGGCCGATAAATCACGCGCGGTCCGGCCCGTTACGCGAGCGAGTCGCCACATAAATCAGCGAAGCGGCGTATATATATGGGGGTGAGTGTTTCATTCCCTTCCCTACCTCACCCTCCCCCACTGCGGTTTCATAACGCCACGGCGAGACGGTGCAGCCAAAACAGACGCGCCGCTTGGCCGTCTGGCGTTCGCTTTTCGGTTAGAGACAAGAAGACAAAAAAAAAAAAAAGAAAGATTCTCACTGGACGGTAACGACTGAGCAATGCAAGATTCAGTGAAAGCTGTTTGACATGATGAATATATCCCTGCTCTATACGATGGCCCGTTTTGATATAATCCTGTTTTATGCGACTGTCCGCGTTGGCCAGAAAAATCCTCATTGGCTGGCGGACAGCGACGTCATCAATGACGTCACCAGATTGAAGAAATGTCATTAGACAGAGGTGTGACATCACCAGTCCGGAGAATGACCATTTGGCTGGAGGGAAGTGACGTCATCAGACCAGGTTAGTCTGTGTGAAGCCTCCAGCTGCCACGTTTGACAGGTGTAGGCTTCACAAAGACTAACCTGGTCTGGTGACGTCACTTGGTGCACGAGAAAAGCAGCCTCGATCTCATAAGCTCCAACAGTCTGTTCAGGCAAGCGCATCAGCAGGTTCGAATGATATCGCATTGCCAAGACGTAATCGAATTAGTTGTCCCTGTTTATTTTATTTTTATTTATGAAATACTGCGGACATATCACTGTCAAGCGGGAGAGGGGGGATGTATAAGCAGCAGAAATCATGGCATCGGCAGACTCAAAAAGGTCAGCAAGAGCAATCAGTTACGCAATATTTACAACCAAAAATGCCAAATAATACGAAAAATACATGATGGAAAGAGGCATCATAACAAAATGCGTTGCACCATACAGCTGAAGTACACCGATCAAGGAGGGTAAAAGAATTGGGAGTTCTTCTCTGGTATAGTGCGCCTGACATTACTGTTCTCGGACCACTGGACGTAGCCCGTTGCTGTGACGTCATGCGACTAGTCGGGTGTCCAAGGCTGGCGTATCGTACGGCCAATTGGAGAACGGAGCGGGGAGGCCTTTGTAGTGCAGTGGACGTGACAGCGCTGTTGGTGATGAAGATAGTCACGTGACCGTGCATGCTCAGTTAAAAACTGCCCTAACAACCCCCCCTCCGTTCCAGTAGAAAGCGATAGACGTTGAAAGCCAGTATGTGTACTCTAGGCCGAAGGACAGAGCTTGTACACTGGCGAAATGCGGTACATTTTGTCGTCATGCCTGAAAATTTTCGAAAATCAACTACGTCCGGGCTATAGACTGAGGCTTTCAATTATAAGCAACGTTTTTGGCTGCCTATCTGCTAAAAACTGGTAGTGGGCAGCCAGTAAACGTGTCACCTTGGACTTCTCATATACAACATTCGATGACAGACTATTTGCAGAGTTTGTACAAGTTTGATTTCAGTTACTCTGGCTAGGCGATGTGAAGAAACCGTTCAGCTCCAGGCTGTGTTATTCTGTCCAAGCATACCGACGAAATATGCTGCCTCGTCACCGTTTCTCCCTGTTTCGTATTATATAGGAAAACGAATGGTATTTGCATCCGTTTTAGCTAGCGAAGCCTTACACGTGAACCCATTTGGCTTAACTTGTCTTCAGCTTGCAAAATAGTGCCGCTTGTAAATTTATGACACCCTCTCCTTGAAGTGTGTTCAAGCCTGTAAAAGGACTCCTAGTTTATAGCCGTCCTTGAGACAGTGCTAGAGTGATCCTCAACGGAATAGTAAAAAAGGAGTTTTTACTAGCCTCCACTTTATCACCACAAACTTGTACTCTCTCTCTCTCTCTCTCTCTATATATATATATATATATATATATATATATATATAGATACATACACACACACAGCCGGAGCACATATTTCATAATCATCTTGAATTCAGGCAGTGAGAGAGAGATACTACAGAGAGGGGGAAAGGCAGGGATGTTAACCAGAAAGAAATTCAGGCAGTCAATTGCTATAAGGCACCTAGCCTGTTTTCCAGCTACAGCTGAAAATTCTCCTCCACCCCTGCTCAAAGGCACTGCTGCCCTGGGCAGGCTTGATGTTTAAAGAACACGTGGGCCTGGACGTCCATGGGACCTCCAGAGAATGTCACACTCGCGGTCACGTTGTCTATAAGTGACCGCTTGAGCACATGCAACTATCGTTGCTATTCGCTCGCCTTTGGGCAGCGTAAGAGCCCTCGGATATTTTTTTGCTTCCAGAGCCGTTACTGCGACCCCACCCTGAGTGGTTGCGTAACTGAAGCCCATTGTAGGAGTTGCGGAAACCTTCAAGCCAAGAGAAAAGAAGAGACCAAGGAAGGAGATAAGAAGAAAGAACCGAGGAAGGCACAAGCCAAACCAAGTGTGGACAATGAGAGAGAAAGAAGAGAAGGGGCAGAAAATGAAGGGATGTCAAGGCTCTCGCAGAGTGCTAAGGCGAAAGCCTGTAATGGCTCATACTGTCGTCCGCTAGCAGAGGGTGTCACAGCTTTGGCAGCGTGTTAACTCGGGAACTAAAAAAGATAGGAGAAAACGAATGGTTGCTTCAGATAGAGAAGGAAAAAAACGAACCTAGAAGTCACGTTTGATGACTGTAGAGTAATTAGTTAACTACTTATAGTCTCAAAATTGGGTCGAAATAACGCAGACGCCGATACAGCTACAAGAACGGTGTGACGTCACATCCACCGGTAGTCGTCACGGCAGAGTGGAGATTGTCACAGAATGTTCGGGAAAATGCCAGATTTGTGTCAAATTAGATGGGAAAATGTAAAATTAAGCATAATTAACACTTAAGATGCCTGAAAGATGCGTAATTTGGGTATCAATATAGCCACGGGAACGGTGTGACGTTACATCCACCGGAAGTCGTCACGGCATAGTGTCTTTAGTTGCCAAAGTGCCCTCGCAATTTTTTTTTTAACTAAGCCGTTGCCTAGTTCATGTTGTCTTTATTTATTTAATACTTCGAAGTAGTAGCATCTTTCCCAATTCATTTTCTTCGTATCCGTTTTAATGGCGGAGCTCATGCAGTTTTCAGGCAGTACAATGTATTTAGTATAACGGTCTTGAAGTTAAATTGATAATCCCTCTAAGTAATCATGGGCGGGCCTCAGAGTCCTAGCTATAGTTTTTCCGCGAGAATCATGGTTTGTTATTTGTATAACCCGTTCTTTTTCAAGCCGTCTTGCCTTTGCCGACATTTTCAAATTTGTATTCAGTGGTCTTCAAGTGATGTTTAGAAGCCTATTGAGACATTCACATGGCATCTTCTTACTTCTTATTCCTTCAGCTGATCCAACCGTCGCTTTTCTCTGGCGCAAAATGCAGAGGCCAGTTGTGATTCGAATGAATCCACATTGCAATATCGAGACAAAGCCGCGTTTGTACTGAGACGTTCAGACCTACTCAAGTGCCTCAGTGTTAGATCAAGGCTCCAGACAAAGGTCAAGCATTTCTTTAACTTGTTAGAAGAATAAGAAATGCAAATGATTTGGCACAGCAGCTTCTCTGCATGGCGCAGGCGACTGTTTCGGCTGCGCACTATGTGGTCCCGGAACTTTTGGAGAGAGGTGGATCGAGCAAAGATGTCTCGAATTACAGGCATATATTTCCTTAACACCAGTTTCGAGAAAAATTTTCGTATGCATCTAATACAGAGATATATCGATTAACCTGGTAAAAAAATTACTTGCTAACTTTGTCGTGAACTTGCATCTGAAGATGACGATGGGGGCAAACAGACTATACTTTTGTATTTTCGGAAAGCCTATGACACTGCGCCACACCCACTCCTTCTCACAATCTAAAAATATTAAACTTGGACACCCGCTATATCATTATTATCATAGCGGTGTCCAGGTTATTTGTTCGAGCGCCGCCAGCGTGTAGTGGCAGTGTTCAGATTATGTTGAAGTGACGTCAGTAGTCATTCAAGGATCGATGCTGAGACCACTCCTGTTTTTAATTTACATCAATGATATTTCAATCCGTATTCCATCTGGTATACGTCTGTATACCAAAGGAAATTCTGGTACACGTTTGTCCAGCAGCGTCAGACGCATCTATTGCCAATAAAATTGGATCTAAAAACCTTGGTGTCAGTCGATTCTACACTCTAAACTGAAAGGAGTGAAGAGGGAGCAAGCTGCCCTCTAGTGCACCTCCTTTTTTCTCCATAGAGGTGTACTAGTGTTTAGAGTGTAACTACTGACGTCCTTACCGAAAAGGACAGGTTTCCATCGTTTAGAAGTGAATGGTGTTGTAGCGTGGCCTCTGAGATCCACGCAACAAGATCGGTGTCGGCGCATGCATTTTACCTGCGAAATTGGCCGGTGAGGGCAACACATGCATTTTTTGCTTTTTGGTCTTTTCTAGCGGACAAAAAAATCGGTATTCGGTGAGAGCGGCTTCTTTGTGATTATAACGCTTGATGGTGATTATTCATATTATGCATTCTGTGATTATTCTTATAATAAATACGAAATGGCCTATACAGGAGTGAAAATGGAGTATGCTGTACTCTAACGCACTTCCTTTCAGGGGCTGCAGGATATGTTGCCAAATTTCCGGGGTAGATTTCGATGATTAAATATACGAAATGCTTACTCTTGGCAACGGAGGCATATTCCCCTCGCAAAGAATAGTACTTAACTTGATACAATTAGCAATGACAAGAGGATTTTAAGCTCGGCCCCGGAGGTCTTGAAATTAGCAAATAGAGGAGATGCAAACGTCGGTTGCAGACTTCCTACTGCTAGAACTTCGCATGTTTTGAAGAGGAAATTCGTTTCCGTTGGGAACCTAAGTATTCTGTATTTTTAGTGATATAAATGTACCCTAGCACTTGGACGGAGTATCCTACTCCCTAAAAGGGAGTACGTTAGAAGAGAGCTTCCTTTTTACTCCCATGTAGGTGTGCTCTTGTTTAGGGTGAAACCTATAGATAGCGGCTAATTTCTATTCATCTATTTGTCCTCTTTCCTATTTATCCTCAATGCATCTTTAAAGTACAGTGCGCCTATCTGCAGACTTCAGCGACCGCGGCTACACTGTGACTTTCGAGCCTTACGCAATGACGGGCGTTGGAAAGGATAACAACTGGAACGCATCCCTCGCCCAGAGCCAACAAACGATCTCACTTATCGCGCCACTCCCGACGGCACAAAAGCGCTTTCGTCGCCGCTCGTATTTACGCGTCCAATTAGAGGAATCGCCGTTGCATTGCCCGCAGAGCGGAACGCATACGGCACTGCGCAAGCTGTTTTCGCGGCCGGTGATCGTCGGGGGAAGGGGGGGGGAGGGGGGGGGGGGGGAGAAAGTTATACGCAGCACATCTGTTATGCAGGGCACGGACCACCACAGCAGACTGAAGCGTCGGAGAACCGGCATCCCGCGCGCCATCGGCAACAGACACTGGCTCTCGCCTCGACTTCTGCTGTTTACTGGGGCCGTGAGCGCAGCTGTCGCGTTAGCCCATAAGCCAGCAAGCCTACCAAATAGCGGCCGTTCGTTCCCGGTGATGTGTGTGTATGCGTACGCGTGAATGCGAGTAGCGGTGCCAGCGACAGGCGGCAAACAGGACGGCATCGCGGAGACAGGAAACATGGCCGGCAGCATGCTGCCCTCCACCTCTTTCTCACATGAGAAAGAGTCGGCTACATTTCGCTTTGTGTTATGTGTTGTCATCGCAATCATTGTGCCGCACTCTCTCCAAATACCGTGACTCCGCCCTGGCCCTTTTTTTTCCCCCTCGTCCTTGACCGCGGACACTGCCCCACTCTGTCTCATTAAGACAGTGCAGTATCGTGGAAGTTAGCGGGGATAAACTGGCTAAGCTCTTGTCGCGTCAGATTATGGGAAGTGATTGGCTTGGATATTTTGGTTTGGGGCTAGGGTCTGTTCCATACTGCCACTTTTAGCCGTGACTGGTCTGTTCAAGTGTCCCGCCCCAATCAGCGAATGTTATTCCGTGCGAATGGTATCATAAATCAGGTTCCTGATTAGCCTGACGCCAGTTCTAGCTTCCGCAATGCTGCACAGATGTAATGAGCTGGCTCTCCCTCCCTAGTGACGTTGCGCCGCAGTCTGTCAAGCAGCCACACTCTCTCCAAGGACCTTGACTCGTGCCCTAGCTGGCTGGCTTCTTCCTGTTGCCTTCACCGCGGATACCCTCGGAACATCCGCTGTTGAGCGTGAACGCTGATGCAATTTTTTATCGCCTTTAGTGACGTAAAATAAAAAAAAAACTATGTGCACATTGTGCTGTATGTAAACTCAAGGCACAGTGTGCAATGCTGTGATGTGCAGTCATGGTCAAAAGAAAGGAGAAAAGAGAAAACATGGAGGATTGCCAGGCATTCGATGGATGCCCAGTTGGCTACCTCCTTACACGTGGGAAAGAGAATAGAGAGAGTGAAGCTAGGAGAAAGATAAGTGGAATGAAAGTTGAGCACGTCGTGTCCAATGGATGTGACCTTGGCCATGGGTGCGTTGTGGACATGCATGGGAAGTTTATATACTTTTGAGCGATAGTAAAACTACACCACCAACTACTTTCCCAAAAAACGTGCGAATTAAATTACATTACTACTGCTGACAAAAAATACTGACATAGCATGACTGCTCCAGGAAAGTTATGCAGTTACTTTTAATTGTGACGTCCACAACCGTGGCGGGAATTTCAGCAAGCATGTCGCATATTCAGATTCCATAAAAACAGCGTTACGTCTTGTTGGAATCACTCGTCATATACTCGTGAAAAGTACGGAAAATATTCTGAGTGTCGACGTTTTACGTTTAAAATGTAGCCTGCAAATTATGCACAGTCAGAAACGCACATAATAGTCTTCATATGTCGCAGTTTTTTAAGACGATATCTTAAAGGGCCACTGACCAGGGTCCGGACATTTTTGAAAAACAAGCCCACTGCATAGATGAGGCATCGAAGATAACCTCTGCAAAATACTAGAGCCATGCGCGCCCCGAAAAGCTGCGAAAATTCAAATCAAAGCCCGTTCGTTCTTTCCTTCCTTCAAAAACGGGCCCCGCCCACTACTCTGCACCCCGCTGACGTCAAGGGTGGCTACTTTCGCTAAAGGCACTCCATTGGTGCATCGTTCTGACTGACGGGAGAAGGTTGGGCGTAGCCTTGGCGTCGCGTCGTCTGCACAAGGCTTTCCGCAGCGCCTTCTGTTCTGGCTCATGCCTCCAAACCCTCATGAAGGAAAAAAAAAAAAACTGCGGAGGGAGCGTGCGGCGACAGCCTTGAACCCTTGCCATAAAAAGTAAAAAATAGTAAAACTGAGGGAGTTGGTTCGCCCCCCCCTCCCCCCCCCCCCCCCCCGCCGTGATCACGTCACGAGAAGCTCTGCGTGCGCGCTCCCTTCTCAGTTTCTTTTCTTCTATGCGAGCCCCCCAAAACAAGGTTTTAATTAGTAGTGCAGCAGAGCCTTTCCCTCGCTCGTCCACTTGAGCGCTCCGCATAGACACCGCTTATCCTCCATGCATCTTGCGTACGCCCTGACTCCAATGAACGACATGGGCTTCGGAGCGGAGAAAAGACACAAACACACAGAACACAAACACACATGAAGAAAAGCAAACGGGCGGTTGCCGGGTCCGCACTTCGCCGTGTGTTTCGAACAGAAACGACTTCCGCCCATCCGCTCGTGAAACGGTGGGGAGGCCTAAAAAAAAAAAAATGAAAAGGTGGCTCGCTAACTGGGAATGACAAACAGATGTATGAAAGGGTGCGCTCGCTAACAAGTCTAGGTGGTCGAGCCGATCGCGCCTCTCGATCGTTCAGTGTGCGGAGAAAATGCAAAAACCAAGAAAAGAATTCTATTGAAGGCGGGGCCATGACGTCGCCTGTGACGCACTCCACAGACACCACGCCTCCGGCTTACACCGGAGAAGGAAGGGGTGATTTTGCCTTGCCGAGCCTACTCGACGAGGAGCGGGAGAGAAAAATTTCGAGGAGGAAGTGGAAGGAGAGGAGGCTCGCTGAAAGAGAGGTAGAGAGTGTCTGCTGAGCTGGGGTGGTCCGTGGCCCTTTAAAACGGCACCATTCTTCTCTGTTCCACTTATATTCGGCCAATACTGCAGTGCGCCTGTGTTTGGCACCCACGAACTCTAAATTTGAATGATATGATTAGATGTGTACAAAACCGTCATGCTCGACTTGTATCTCGAGATTATAACTTGACCAGTGATGTTACCGACATTCAATTAACGGTCGAATTTGGGCTATTGTGTACACACCAAAAGAACTTTCGTTTAGAGTTGTTGTACAAAATTTACCACAAAACATAAAAATATACATTTATTTGCGTCCACCGCATTTCAGGTCGAGTAGATTCGATCACCGCTAGAAAGTATGGGAAATTAAATGCAGAAATAAAAGTCATCAAAGCTCATTTGATCTGCTTACAGCCGACAACTGGAATTGGCTGCCTCAACAGATTGTAGTGTGTTTGCGACAACGGATCATACAGCAGCATGCGCAATATGACTGAAACGTGGGATCATGAATGGCAGTTTACCAATAACCCTCAAGAGAAAAGTATACAACAGCTGTATCTTACCGGTACTCACCTATGGGGCAGAAACGTGGAGGCTAACAAAGAGGGTTCAGCTTAAGTTAAGGGCAACGCAGCGAGCTAAGGAAAGAAAAAATTGTAGGTGTAACGTTAAGAGATCGGAAGTGGGCGGAGTGGGTGAGAGAACAAACTAGGGTTAATGACATCATAGTCGAAATCCAGACGAAGAAGTGTGCTTGGGCAGGGCATGTAATGCGAAGGCAAGATAACCGCTGGTCCTTAAGCGCAACGGAGTGGATTCCAAGAGAAGGCGAGCGTAGCAGGGGGCGGCAGAAAGTTAGGTGGGCGGATGAGATTAAGAGATTTGCGGGAATAGGGTGGCCGCGGCTGGCGAAGGACAGGGTTAATTGGAGAGACATGGGAGAGGCCTTTGCCCTGCAGTGGGCGTAGTCAGGCTGATGATGATGATGATGGCTTAATCTGAGTGGCTTACACTGTGATTTCGCCGGATAAAACACTTCAGGAAACTGTGTTCGACGGAAGCCCGCTCACCTGAGAATGACCTTTACCTCACCTTACGCGACACGCGGTAGCGAGCTCAGGAGAGCAACATGGGCGAGAAGCGTATCAAACGCTGCATCAGCAGAGACACGCTGCTGCTCCACCGGAGGAACTCGCGGTGACAGCGGAGCGGGGTGCCACTGATTTACGACCTCCCTCTGGAGACCCGGTCGTCTCTGTTCGCCGAGCCCCAAGACAAAGGAGGCAGCAGGAAGGGAGCCGGAAAGGGGGCTATTACTGCTGTCTAGCCCGGTAGCTCTCGTGACCTAGGGTTCGCGCCGACGACCACTCGGGCACCCTTCTTTCGTTGCGTAGTTGGGTGCAGCGGGTGTTGATGCTTTGGTACGGTTGTCTTTTGCTAGTTCGCGCGGTTTTAGGAATTTTCGATGTAGCCACTGTGGTCGTGCTAAGTGATGTGAACATTTGGATGCATATCATTGGCTTCGAAGGTTTTAAAAATGACAAATGTCTTAAGCAGCAAACAAGTGATGACAATTCAACAAAAGAACGGACAAAGAAATGAACAGACGGACGGACAAGCAGGCGGGCGGGCGGGCGGGCGGGCGGACGGGCAAACTAACGGGTGGGTGGGCGGGCGGACGGACGGGCGGACAGGCAGACACACAGACCAAAGAATTAACCCGCAAATGAAAGAACTTGTCGATAATACAATGAAGGAAAATTAGTACTGGAATTGACTGGAGTCAGAGACAAACATGAGGTAAAGATGCTTTTCGCTTCAGTGATATCAACGATGGCACCCATCCAGCTCGCAGCATATGCGATTTGAAAACTGAACGCTGTTTTGCTGCAGACCGCAGCTGTATCACGCAGGTGGTGCATGATGCCGGTGTGCTGGTAGCTTCTTGTAGTGTGCCTTGTCCCGTTGAACTGCTTCGTCTTCATCCGCGGTTCATCTAGCGGTTCCTCAAATGTGCGCTATGTCCGACCCGCCGGGGCGGCTTAGTGTCTTTGACGTTCGGCTGCTGATCCCAAGGTCACGGGTTGGACCGCGGCCGCGGCGGCCGTATTTCGGTGGAGACGAAATACAAAACCACGCTCGCGTGCTCTGCGACGTCACCGAACGCTAAATTAAGCATCCCTAATCGTCCAAATTAATCCAGAGCTCTACGCCACAGCGCCCTTCCCCATTGCTCGTGTGTCTATTCGGGACGTTAAACCCCGAAACTCACGATTTAAAGTTTGAACCGTAGTATCCTATCAAAAAACAACTCCTTGTCTGCGTTTACTAAGACACGAGCAAGAAGCGTTTTGTACGGTGCTTATGTGACATTGCTTTCAAGGGTTCTGTCTGTTGCCTTTTGGTTGCGATAATTTCTCATCACACGATACTCCTCACAAGATATGACCGTGGTCTCTCGAGGGTGCTGTACCCGCAGTGTGCGATCCTGCACTTCAAACTGTTCACACTCGCATGATCAGTGCACATACACTGCTGAGTACTGACCCATGCCGAAGTCTCAAATGAAGCAATCATTACCATCACGTTCAGTGCTAATCGCAAAGCAGCTGTTCTATTTTTTTTTTCTGATAGAGAGTGGTTTAGAACACGTTGAACATCAAAAGCAGTATCGGCTGTGCTGCACGTAACTACAAGTGCTGCCACCAGTATGATCTCGAGCAGCGAATGCCCTCACAGTCTTTCGCCAGGGGAGGCACCCAGGGTTTCACAACTGCAGCGCGGTAGGAAGGGGAGGCTCTCCTGGAGATCACGTTGGTTCTTCGGCCTCTGACGCAACCAAGGCCCCTCCAGACACAGCGCACCCAGCGCGTCGCCGCCGATACTCCAGTGCATGCGAAACAGCGGCTTCGAGTCCGAAGGCTTGTGCGTGACGTAGCCGCGTCTTGGGCTCACACGGTCGCTTAATTGTGTTGCTTCTCGACTGCGTCTCTGCCATGGCTGCTTCTTGTGTGGCAATGCGCCACGCAAGACCTGCGTTTGCCGAGTGCTGCGGGTTCACCGGGCAGAAATGCATTCCCTCCGTTGCGAAAGGTTGTGTGACCTCTAGAGGGGGTCGCGACCTCGCAAGTTCGACCTTGACCCGCAAATGAAAATGCACATAGAGTGCGACGGAGCCCTCGCGCTTCTTGAACCTTTCCTTGAGGCCGCCTGGGTTCAAGAGGACGGTTCTATCCTGCTCACCAGGGGATTAACCTATCACTCACTCACATGCACAAATGCACTCACATGCATCAATCAATCAATCAATCAATCAATCAATCAATCAATCAATCAATCAATCAATCAATCAAACGATCAATCAATCAATCCGTCAGTACTTCAGTCAGTCCGTCAGTCCTTTAGTCAGTCAATCAATTTTTTGCGCTATCACCACCGTCAAAATTATTTAGAAAAATCCAGCAATCTGGGCTAACAATACTCAGGGAGTATTGCACGATCTAGTGACAGTTGAATAGCCCATAACACCAGAATACTTAGATAAAAGGCACTTAGCCACGTTTCCGCGTTATCATGACGAATTCTGAGTACTCCAGGGTTGGAAGTAACTGCTGATGAATATATATTCATTTGACACCAACATCTTTTCGTTTGACGAGTGACCGAATGAGCGGAATTTCCATCCCGACCTCGTTCTCAAGGTCGAGGCCAGGCAGAGAACCGGGAGGCTGTTGTCGCTGACCCTGTCGTTCTGATACAGAGCGTTCCCGTAAGAGTAGACAGAAATTACGTCACGCTGACACACACTCTTCAGTTTCCATGTTTTGTAAAGATTCTTTTCGTAATTCATGCTTTTTGTTTCTTGTCTTTGGTCAATCCCGAGTTCCAAACCGGGTGCGGCTGATGGGTGACATATTGCTTGTTTAGCTGTCAGCCATGACGTCGCATATCGCTACTACCAATGGTAGAAGTAGAGAAGAATGAATATTTACAGTAATCATAAGAAAATAAGCCCACAGATGCATACTTTTTCGCAGTTGCCATCGAGCATATTGGTCTTTACCAGATTTCCCTCCCCTGCTGAGCCTCGGCTTCACTGGTACGAAATGCCGGCAAAAGAGGTCTTTGACCCGCCTCGTACGGACTAAACACGTTAGCAGTGTCACTGATTGACCAAGCTGCGCCCTATTCAAATCAAATTATTATCAACTTCGTCTCCTGCTGAGCACTCATTCAAAGGCCAATGCCGTGACCCGAAACTAACAATGCCACGCGAAGTGAGCGCCGTCTGTCACTTCCAGTTAGCAACAGCGTTCTGCTAGCGGTAAACACCGCGCAAAACGTCCCGAAAGACAAACGACGCGTAGTAAAACAGCTTTGACACCACTTCGAAAAGGCATTTGTTACGGCTTTTGAACTACCCTTCGGCGAGCGCGAAACAAAGCCTTAAACAAAGCGTGGAATCTGAATAATCGACCATAACACTTCTCGGTCGCCCCCCACGCTGTTTATCGCCGAACGCCCGCCGCAAGGTTGAAATGGAGCCTTGTGACAGGGCGCCGTGAGTGCGTTGTCCCCGCTTGGTCGGGACAACGCACGTTCTATTATTGTGCGTGGGTGTTGCTGGTGGAGGGAAGAGGAGGGGGGGGGGGGGGGTCGCGGTCGGATGGAGACGAGCGCGACGCATAATCGGAATTGACGGTGTTGTTGCAACAGCGGACAAACATCGTCACGTGCCGGCAGCGCCGCCGTCGGCGGGGCCAGTGTTCGGGTCAGGCCCTCCGCGAGATGCACTTTCCCTTGCCCGTGGTGGCTTTCCGGTACGGCATGGAAGCGACGAAACACCGCCGCGGGGCACAAGGAGGGGGTGAGCGAGGGACGAATTAGCAGGAACGGAGAGGAGAAACAGCGGGGCGGTTGCCAAAACGGCGACGCTTCAAAAGAGCAGTGAGCCGCGCGAATGGAGCAGCTGGAGAAAGAAAGGCCAGCGATTGTGGCTGCGAGCTGGGTCGGCGCCGTGGGAGCAGCCACGGCCGCCCGCGAGAAGCCAAAGCTGCTGAGAACGCGAAGTGGGGAGGGAAGCCTCGTTCTCCTTTCTCCGTGTCTACTGGTCTACCCGTGTCTGGCTTCTCTCTTTCCTGCACAAAAGTTCGCGCGCGGCGACGAGAATGGGCAATCATTGCTCCCAAAGAGCGACGCAAAATGAATGCAGCGAGGAGACGAACCTCCCCTCCATCGCATGCACCCAACGCTCGCTCGCTTCTTCTGCAACGGCAACGCGGTGGCGACGGCAGCGCTGCTGACGGGATAGCGGCAGCGTCGCCCTCCTGTGCATTAGTCCTGTCCCACGTCCGCTTCAAAGGGCGACGTCTGCTCCCAACTAGCTGCGCGATGGCGCTCGACGGGCTTCCGCTTCTGCTGCTAACGCTTCAGCAGCAGCAAGCAACAGCTGGTTGCAAGTTTGTTTTGTCGTTCGCCGAAGAAGTCCGGTCGGGTCACTGGTCTCGGCGGCGGCAGCGCCGCGGAGAGCAAAACCCGTTTTTGAGAGCGATCGGCGGCTGCGGCCTCCGGCAGCAGCATCCAGCTCGCCTCTTTTTGTTTTCTTTACTTTGGAGACAGTACACAGTGAAGGCGAGGACCAACGGTCGCGTGGTCACTGCATCAGCAGCCGATCGCTGCCCCTGTCGCTGCTGCTCTTCACACAAGCCTACGTGCACGATATGCGCTGCTGCCGAGAGGATCGTGATCGCGAAAGCAGTAACAGCAGAAGCAGCAGGGACTTTTCCCTTTGCGCGGCAGCGGGGGCGACGCTGTTCAGAGGACGACGCTACTGGAGAGGTTTGCTTTCGAGCGATGGCCTGAACGGGAGCCGGTCTTTGTTGTGGCGTTGTCGCCGTCGCTCGGTCGGTCGCCGGCGCGATCGCGGACCTGTTGCATCTTGTCCCTCTTCCTCTCGTCGGTCGTGGCCCCGTCTCTGCCGTCTGCTCGCTGCCCGGCCACCGCACTGCCAGCGAAGGCGACGCTGGCGCCATCTGGTGCAGGTTGATGGCACTATATTCTCTACTGCTAGGAAGGTTGGCGCGGGTGTCCGTCATTTAATCATTCGCTGTCAGTACTCAAGAAAAAAAAAATACATTGTATGCAAGAAAGACCCGCGACTTTAAGACGCAATGAACTGTGTTTGATCACAACAGAAAGCAAGTCATGGCCGCGTCTAAATGAAAGAAATAATTTCCTAACAAAACACATCGGGTACCGGGGTGAAAAACTTGACGTATCGTTTTCAGAGTGGATGACACCTTTGACTATCCCGCAACAACCGTTAGTTTGGCGCGACTCAGCGCATTGCAGTCTCCGAGTCCAAATAAGGTGTTCTTAGGCCATATCCTGAGAAAACGACATGCCTACATCACCTTTGAACACTTCGTTCTGATGCAGCAGGCTTCTTTTCCTTCAGCGTTCCTGATTCCTGAACAAATAGAAAGGCAGTTCATTAGTCGTTAAGCCGCTTTCGAAAGGTTTGATCGCGCTCACATTCAACCTTGCTCTCGTTGGCGGTTCTCGCATGTCGTTAGCATTTACCTGCCTGAACTGACGCTCACGGTTACTTTTTTTTTTTAAGCGGGCTAAGATACCTGATTTTCACCAAAGATCATTTTCTATGTGTGTCTGCCACCAACAAAATTATCCAGTGCTTGTCTCCAGCTTTACCCACAGTGCACGTAACTCATCAGAACTGCAGCGGTTTGAGCTAGGCGGCGAAGCTCAGTGAAGGATACAGAGCATGGCAAGGGGTGGCGCTTGCCACAAGATGGTGTTTTGTCCGTCACACAGTGAAACAACTGAGCATTTTATACTACAGTGTGGCGGTGTCCATCCGGATGTCGATTCAGGCACAGTCACTCTCCTTGAGGACCTAGGGTTTAAGGAGAACAACGGTCACGGTAGATGTTAGCAGAAAGCGACTGGAAGATTGGTGGCTCAAAAGCAGGGATGTGGTTACACGTGCAGGATAAAGAACTGTATTGAAACAAATTGGCGAATTTATACGCCGGTTTATTACACCCTGAAAGAGATATAAAGAAGAAAAGCTGAGCATGATGGCAGCTGCCCCCCAGCCCCCCCCCCCTTATTTTTTTCAAAAAGGACACTCCTTCCATCCATCTATCCATCCGTCCGTCCGTCCGTCCATTGCTAACGCAGTGCTTATGTTCTACATTTTCTTCTTTTTCTACCGTTTAGGCTAGCTGTGTCATATCCGCCGGTCCAAAATGCAAAGCCACAAAGCGTCATCATCATCATCATCATCATCGGGTGTTTACAGCTATTGTCACGGTTTAACTCTGGCCGCGGCGACCACTATTTAATGGATGTGAAGTACTAAAATCACTCATGTGCAGACTACGGGAAGCACAAAAGAGCCCAAGTTCTTTGACGTGCTAGTTTTGGAGAACGTCAGGAACACGGTATCATGGAAGTAATACCGTGAGCTGAAAATTGGCCTAACGGGTGGAAACCATTCTTCGCTTGTTCCTTTGAAATGAGAAAGCAGCACAAAATAATTCCGGCAACATGGATTCACAGAATATTGTTGTGTCGCGACCAAGTTTAACTGAAAAATAAAATAACAACATGCTGTCGCATATTTGCTCCAGATCAAACTTTACTGAGATATAAGCCCGATTTTAGTTCATTTGGTTCCCAAAGAATTTTTGCTACGAAATATGAAGCTTTCTCTTGCATCTGCTCTCAACTGAGTACTAGTGAAGGAAACAACTTAACCACATTCACTCTTCATGACATTACTCTCCACTCATCTTTCACTGAAAGAAGCATATAACATAGAGTAACGTTGCTCTAAAATATTTACGGAAAAAGTCTCGATGTATAAAAACTACGCGTGAGTAATTTAATTTCCACACTGTTGCCAGGATGTTTACTATAGCTGTTGGCTCGATGGGAAGCGCAGGATAGACCTGACAAAGCCGGCGATCGAGTCGATCACTCAAGCGGTGCAAGCGCCAGTAAGAACCGAAGAGGAAAGAAAGAGCCCGATAAACAACGTCAGCCTGTCCGTTCATCCCCCGCAACATCTGGCAGCAAAAGGGAAAAAGGAAAATGGTACTACGCTCATCCAGAGCTGAAGCGAACTCTGTGTAGGGGAAAAAAAAAAAACTGCCATTCTGTGCTTCAACCTTGGCACAATGCACCGCGGAGAGTGAAGTTCAATGGTCCGCGCTTGAATGTGTAACGTACGAAGGATTTCGCCTCCGCTCGGCGGACATACCGCATTGAAGCAAATTTAAGCTGCTTCCGAGCCTGCATTCGCGAATTGGGCCTCCATTACTCTATTACTCCATTACTCTATGTCGAAATAAAAATAAAGTTAATTGATTTCACCTAACAAGCATATATAGATTATGTTACACAGAATGGGGTTGCGAAGTCCGACGGTTGTACCAGGACCCCCAAGAAACTACAATTGCAGGAGCATGTTCACTAGTTCACTAACACAGCATGTTCACTAACAAAGAACTAACTTTTACAATAAGTACTTTCTTCTGGGCGAGTTGGTTCATTGCGCTCTGTCCTGTTGTACCGTCTCCTTCTTCTTCTACTGTTTGCGCAAGTTTTAACTTTTACACTAACTTGTTCACTAACTTTTACAAAGAAATGTATGAGTAGGTAAATTTTTCAGCTTACGTTGAATTTAAAAAGCAGTGGCAGTGGTAAAATACACCTAAATTTAAAGGACTATAGACGCTTAATTTTAGTTGCGTGTGTTATTCTTTCAAATGAAGCGTTAGACATTAGAATACACGGATCACCGCGTGTTATCCGCCTACGACCACTAAATTACTTACTGATAATTGAATTTCTTCTTTCATTCTATTCCGGGGCCGCCGCGGTGGCTCAGTGGTTACGGCGCTCGGCTGCTGACCCCGAAAGACGCGGTTCGATACCGGCCGTGGCGGTCGAATTTTGATGAAGGTGAAATTGTAGGGGCCCGTGTGCTGTGCGATGTCAGTGCACGTTAAAGAACCCCAGGTGGTCGAAATTTCCGAAGCCTTTCACTACGGCGTTCCTCATAGCCTGAGTCGCTTTGGAATGTTACACAATCTCAAACCATAAAACAAACCATTCTATTTCGGTTTCGGTCTCATAAAAAAAAAAAACGATGGCTGTGACGTCACGTGAGGCGCAAGAAACCTGCAATAAAAACACTGATGCGTAGCTTTAATTCACCACGACATTTAAACCAGCCTGTGTCAGGAGCTGTAATGACAGAAAATTACGTATCAGCAGTTATATTGTTTTTTTTTTTTCATGCCTCATGTGACCTAAAGGTCAACTTTATGTCACGCCCATCATTCGGTTGATGAAGCCGAAACAGCGTCAGGAAGAAATTCAATTATAAATGAATTAGCGGTTGTACCCAAATATCATCGATTATCGATGTATGTTAGTAATGATTAACGCATGATTTGAAAGAAGAAAACACGCGAGCAAAAATTTCGTATCGAAAGAAAACGTAATTTTTCCGTTTTCTTTTTTCCACAACAAAGAGAAAGTATCAACACGTGATTTCTGTGCATGCGAATATGGCCTCGAAAGGCGCAGTTCGGATCCCGCAGAGGCGAAGCGCGCTCTGCTAAAATCCCTCTAATGCTTGGACTCCTACACTGCCTAATAGACGAAAAATTACGTATATGGAAGTTTCGTACAACGCCCAATCCTCCCACTTTCTGAATCGCCGGGTGATCCCGTTAAATTCGCGCTAATACGGGATACAGGGTGACTTCGCGCTCCTCCGAAGATTTCTTATCGCTCCACCATCATTCAGATGTCTACCTTCCAGGCAGTTGTCTCTTATCGCTGGCAAGGCCTGAACTGAACACTACAAGTTGCGAAAGAAAACTCAAGCTGTGTACACTATACTATGCCGACTGCTTATCTTCTTCATCTACAGAACTACGATCCCTGTCGGGTATTTTTGTCGCACAAGCCAGGCACGGGAATACGACACGATGGAACAAAAATCAAAAAGTTAACGATGCTTTTTTCGAACTGACTGCTTTACGTTCACAAATTCATCTATGTTGGCCGTCACGAAGGTATCCTGTCGTCCGTTTCCTTGAGGCCCTAAGCAAAAATGACTCGTGAGCTCGTTGCTAAAATTTTTACTGCGATAGTTTCAGAAGCCCCAAAAGTAAAAAATGTCCGAAGGCTCTCATTGGCTGCAGCGAGGTGACGTCACAAGACTGGAGCGTCCCTATTCGGGGAGGGAGGTTACGTCACTAGACGGAAGCATTCCCACTGCGTGGAGGGAGGAGTAAGTGACATCGCAAGACAGGAAGCAATGTCATTTCCGGCAAATGCATTAACAGCTGTTAATGATATCGCATTGCTAACAAATAATAGTATTTATTGTCCTCGTCATTTTTTTTGTTGTTGTTGCGAAAGCAACACTACGCGAGGCGCCGAGCCATATCACGGAGCTGACGAAAAGCCAGACTGCGCATGCGCGAGGAGCAGTAACGTCACACGCCGCACAGGTGCCGCGCCGCCGCCGTCATTGCGCGGGTGACTCAGAGGTGCCGCCGCCGCGCCCGCCAGTTGCGCAAGCGTAGTAGCGGCGAATAGCTAGCGTGCCGGGGCCGCCGCCGCTGCCGCGCGCTCTCCATCGCCTCTCTCTCTCTCTCTCTCTCTCTCTCTCTCTCTCTCTCTCCTCGTTGCTTTCGCAATCCTCCAGGTTTAACCAGAGCTACTGCCAATTTGTTTGAAGCTTTCTTCTGTTGCCATTACAAAAACGCGTGATCTTGCTCCATGTGAAGGAAAGGTATTTGCTACGAAGCCATGAAGAGTTCTTAATTCACTGTCTATTGGGTCAGTGAAATTTTCTTCTCAAAAATTTTTCCTTTTGAGAAATGACATTAGTTCCAGTCACCGGGTGGGATGTCCTCCGGGGTACACATCGGGGTCACCATGGCAGGAGGCATTTAATTTGCGCTGAAAACAAAGTGATGCCGTCAGCGATACCGCCATTTTGGCATCCTCCGTCGATCGTTTGAATCCTTGAATCCGACTTCTTGATGGTGATGTGTGGTGGCCAGACGATGATGCTGGTGCTGATAATAGGCGTTTCGTTTGCCTCTTGCGCCCTGTGCCACGCGGCGGTGAAAATACACAGGTGGGGTCGTGGTCTCCGGGATCACCGCAGCGACGGCCATAGTAAATTTGTGCCGTGAGCATCGACGGCTACAGAAAATAACAGCCTGCACTTCTAGTTGGCCAATCACTGTCAAGCAGCACAAGCTGCATTGATAAGAAATGAGCTTCAGCACAGGCTAGTTTTGGGCAACTCCGTCCACTACCATTTAATGGACAAACTAGCCCAACAGCATGCTTTGCTTAGCTGTCTTTCTTACACAGTGGGCCCTTTCAGAGCTCCCGTCCTCATTCTGAGAAGTGCTTGATTTTCATTAGACACTCTGCACGATCTCCCGACTGTTATGCGCTCTGTTACCGGTCGCATTTCGTCGCTCTTATAAGACGCACCTCCGTTCCCTAATTAGCCATATGCTGGGCAACACAGCTTAGACCGCAGCCCCGTTGCCCGGGCGCCGTTACGGCGAGTCGTCCGTCAGTGGACCGGACCTGCTATGACACACTCCCACGCTTCTCCCTGTAATCACATTTCCTCGCGCAACCAAGTGTCGAGGTCGCGAAAAAAAAAAAAAAAAGCCCGCAAAGCTATACTCCACCGGCCCTCGCATTGTGCTCGTCTCCGTGCTTATCTAAGCCGCCCTCGGAACAATCAATGCCGCCTACGCGCCATGCACATTGCGGGCCTCACTGTTTCCCAACAGATTCACTCATCTCCCCAGGTCCCGTCCGGCTCCGAAGCCAGGCCGCGCTTTATAGAGCCGATTACGAATGCAGAGTGCAGCACACGCAACGACGCCCTTACGCGGACCGCATCGACCGTATTCGGCGGAGCCGTTCTCGTTTCTCCGCAACTACGCCCGTTTTTTATTGTTTCCTTTGTTTCATTTTCTTTCCCGAGTGATTTCGCGAAACGCTGCTCGCCACCCAACTACCCCGTCTTTTTTTTTCTTTTCCTCCCCGAAAACGTTCGCGATTGCAGCTCCGTTGCTAAACAGAGCTGCAGCGCGCCATTATATAACGGAAAACGCACGACGAGGGATATAAGTGTGCGGCGTTATGCGCATAAGATTCCCCCCCACGCCTCCCTCTTCCCGATTAGATAGCCACCGCAGTACGTGCAGGTAGCGCCACCAAACGACCAGGATTGTTATCAATGTAAGAGAGCATGTACGGAGTGAACAGGGAGTAGGTTTGGTGGGATGGCACTCCTGCAGAAGTTGCTCCCACCTGAAATTTCGCTTGTGCATTTGAAAGTTTCTTATTCTTCGCATAATATAGCGGAGTGCCGAGTTGCACACCGTCGCAAACTACTTGTTATGCTTCGCACCAGTGCTTTTCACACCGTATTTCCTCCTCCCCACACCTTCGCGCGTTCAGATCGTGCCCTCTTCTCAGTTCATCTCCTCTCGACTACTATTCTAGAAAAGTTGACTCCTTTGCGCGAAGCTAATAAGTTTTTGCACTCTATTTTGTCGAGGATGTCGTAAGAGTGAAGCAACTGCTGCCTCCAGAGGTCAGCACCAGTTGAAAAGCATTTAACTCTAACGACTGCTGCTGCAGTTTCTTTCTTTCCTTCTTTCTCTCTTTCTCTCTCTCTCTCTCTTTCTTTCTTTCTTTCTTTCTTTCTTTCTTTCTTTCTTTCTTTCTTTCTTTCTTTCTTTCTTTCTTCCTTCCTTTCCTTCTTTCTTCCTTTCTTTCTTTCCTTCTTTCTTTCTTTCTTTCTTTCTTTCTTTCTTTCATACGCGTTTGTTTCCCACTCGTCTCTGTACGCTATTTAACCAACGCTAAGTGCACGTTAAATAAATGAATAAGCTTGGTATTAAGTAGCGAGAGAGATGTATACAATAACCACTTCAAAGAAAGAAAATTATTTTGGTTTCGTTTATTCGGGTTTGACGTCCCAAAGCGACTCAGGCTATGAGGGACGCCGTAGTGAAGGGCTCCGGAAAGATCGACCACCTAGGGTTGTTTAACGTGCACTGACATCGCATAGTACTCGGGCCTCCACTGTGCGATGTCAGTGCAAGTTAAAGAACCCCAGTCGGTCGAAATTTCCGTAGCCCTTCACTACGGCGTCTCTCATAGCCTGAGTCGCTTTGGGACGTCAAACCCTAATAAACCAAACCGAACTAACTTTCTTTCTTTGAAGTGGTTACTGTATTAGGACGATCAGACATCTGATACGACATTTCTGTGAAAGCAGTTGGATTTACCATCGATAGTTACTTCGATGCTTTTACTCTACTGAGTGATGTTACTTTAAGCGCGGCCTTCACACGCGCGACAGAATTTTTGTGAAGCGTAAGGTGGGTAGAGGTGGGTCGAAGAAGTCGGTGGGTGGCACTCTTGGTGCGTGCAGGCTCTTCGCTTGGGCTAGAGGCTTCACTTCCCCCAACGTCAGATTTCCGGGGGTGTGGAGGGGACGCTAGAATGCCTTAGCAGTAAAATTGAGTACATATCGGAGGGTCTAAGTAAAAACTGAGGATTCGTCGCCTTCCTCAGGGCCGAATGAATGTACTACACGGGCGACAACGAAGCTAACTTGTTTTCACATCAGGTTTAACAGTGTGTTTACTGTGTATGTGTGTGTCAGATATAAAATTCAGTGAGAGCACATTTTGCCCAGATGCATGGGTCTGTATAGTGAGCGACACTGCTACATGATTACATTCGCCTGTCATTCTTTAGCAACCTCCTCCTTCTTACCCTTACCCTCGCAACGCTAAGCGTGATCTAGCTTCAGTGCACGAGTGCAACAACGCCTTTCCACTCCTATACATAACCTTTGCACAGTAGAGCTTCTTCTCCCATAAAAGCCCACCCACCGCGGGCGCTCATTGGCGAGGACGCTCGGCTACTGAGCCGGAGTACCCGGATTCGAACCCTGTCGTTTCGACTGCGATTAAAAGGGGGGGGGGGGGGGGGGGGGGGCGCAAAAGGCGCCCGTGCTTAAAGGTGGCGCGAACGCTCTATTATGCTTCTCAGCAGCAATCTCCATGGCCTAAAATTACACGCTTTTACCAATTCCTTTCTCATTTTGCGGGGAGGATTTCTGGTGGCGCCCTCTAGTAGCGCAGCGTGTAACCACGATTTTCTTTTTCTGGCTGGCGTGTCGAAACTATCTAGTTAACTCGACCGGCCTTAGATACAGGCGCCACACCCAACCGCCAAATGCATGAGTGCTTTCATCGCCTTCGGTCATAACAGAGGTCGCTTGCGCCTGAACTTCTCTCCATATATCTCCCGTTCGGCTGCTTTCCTGAAGGCTCGACCACGCAGACAGGCGTGAATTACAGGCGGCGCACAATGCACCCTCTCCTCCGAATGTCACCGAAGGACGCACGTACTGTAGAGCACCGGGGACGCGTTTCCAACGCGGGTACATCTAGACTCGGCTCAGATATGCGGCATCGTTTCCACACTTCGATGGTTACGCAACTACGGGCCCCTTTGAATAGCGACGCGATTGCGCATCCAGACGAAGGGTAAAACGACGAAAAGGATCGAGTGCGCCTCTGGTTCTCAGCTTCCCCTTTGTTCCCGTTCACTTCTTTTTCCTCGGTCTTCCTTTGTCATCGAATTCCTCCTTTCGGGCCGAAATGACCTCTCCGGTACCCCTGTTGCTGCTATCTCTTGGGCCCTTAAGCGTTCTTTTCTGCTTGTTTCGTCTCTTTTTCTCCCCATTTAAGGAGCGCACGCTACTATTTCGCGCTAAGTAACAGCGGCTACTTTTAGTCTGTTTTGTTTTTACATTTTTATTTATTTATTTGTGCAGCAATGACCCCTGTTTTGCAACTTCGCTCACACGTGGTCGTTAAGGAAATGAAGCGAAAGTGCGTATAATCTCGAGCAGACTTGCAAATGACCACGTCGGACCGAGCGGATTTTGTAATCCCGCAGGCCTGATCGAGTCTTAATCTCTCCTAATTATGCGGGTTCAGTGTGCGCGCGTGCGTCTGCGTGTCTGTGTCTGTTTGTATGTGCCTGTGCTCTTCGTGTTTATTTACTCGTATAAATCAGGCTTAGTATTTGCCGTTACCAATGGTTCTGTTCAGTGGAGGGTGGTATGGGTGCTCTGATCACATACCGGCAAGACTATTTGCGACTGATTATATATATATATATATATACCAGGTGTCCCAGCTAAATGTAACCAAGCTTTCAAAAAACACGGGATGTCCTAGCCGTCTGAAACCAAAGGAGGGTAGTTTGGAGTTGCGTGACCTAGTCTGCAGTATTGTTTTCGTTCTTCAAGGTTGACTAATTAGTCAAGCTTAATTAACTAACTTTTTAATTATTGACTTGAGGAACAAAGTGTCAGTGGAAAAGTTGTAGATCGCTTTGAGAAGCAGCTTACTGAGACATTTGCAACAAAGTAATATTTACGTAAAATAGTTTTTTTACCGGCATTTAACCATTGCCCACACAATAAGAAAAAGCTTCCACATGACAGCTGTGCCACTTCAACGTCCCAAGACGCGCCTTAAAGAATAAAATCCGTTTCTTCTGAAATCCTCTCCTCGATGAGACTTTGGGTGCACATTGGGGCAGAGAAGTGAGCGAGCAGCTAGTCACATGATAACTTTCTTTTAAGGCCAATAAATGAAGCTACGTAAATCGTAACTTGACGGAAACAGCACTACAAGCGGTTGTTCGAGGCGATCTAAAACTTTTTCATTGACACTTTCTTCCTGAAGTCAATAATTAAAACGTTCGCTAATTAAACTTAATTAATGAACTTTGAAGAGCGAAAAAATACTCGAGACTAGGCCACGCGAGTACAAACAACCCTCAGTTGGTTCCACTTGACTAGGACATTTCGCCTTTTTTAAAAGTTTGGTTACATTTAGCTGGGACACCCGGTATATATAACCTAGCTTTTTAAAAGGAGGAGGAGTCCCAGCCCATCGAAACCAACTGAGGGTTGTTGAAGGTCGCGTTGCGAAGTCTGGAGTAGTTTTTTATTCTTTAAAGTTACATAATTAGTTAAGCCTAATTCCGTTTTCACACACATCCAGGCAAATGAACGTGTACTCTGGATTGTACACGCGAATTACGCAAACTACCCAACAGAGCTGCGTGGTTCGAATGTCGAGATGCTAAAAAAATATGAATTGAAAGTGCGTCAGAACTAAATAATTAATTAATTAACGGGTGATATGACAAGTTAATTATTTGGTGAAATGACTTGTTTGATAATGAGATCAATTTGTGTCCTGACCGACTAATGTCACCTACTGGTCGAATCAATCATGTGCCATGCACCCCATCCAAATCGGTCACCTGACCTCGCTGTGCGATGACGTCATTTCATGCGGACAACGTCCACGCTATCTCGGAGACGCAAGCCCGACATTAACAGCTGATGCTGTAAAAACTAAAATCTCGGCCAAAACCGGGTATTTTTCCAGCCCCACAGGGAGGCTTTGCGTTTACATGCAAACACACGCAAGGTTAAATCATTCCCCGACACACACACGCACACAGACACGTGCACAAACAAACACAATAAAAGAAAAAACGCCGGGGCCTACGTCGCACGCGGCTTCCCCGAGAAGGAGACGTGCTCGCTTTAAAGGTGTAGGAGTCAAGGACGACGTCGTGCCGCCACACGGAGACAACGTCGACGCGTTCGCGGTGAGACGCGTGTGTGAACGCCTCCTCGTCGTCGTCCTCATTAGCGCCTCGCTTCTCTGTTCTCTTGGCGCCTTTCTCAGCCGTCACAACTCCGGAAACGGAGCGCCCAGACAGCGTGGCTCTTCTTCTGCGCCCGTCTTCTTCCCTCCCCCTCCTCCTTTCCCGCCTCCCTCCAGTCGGCGACGCAGAAAACAAACAAGCAAAGGCAAGCTACGCAGGCGACAGAGACCCTGCCAGAGGAACGCGTGTATACCGGGGTCAACACCCACGAGACAGACTTGGCGCTCTTTTGCATGCTCTGCGGTTGCGCCTTGTCGAGTGAAAACTGAAAAGGGGGGGAGGGGGGGGGGGGGGGCTAAGAAGACAGCGCACTCCAGAATTCGTGCCCACGTACGTGCTGGAAAAGAAATTTGACGCTTTCTAAGCGACGCACGTCGTGGTGCCGCCATATTCGCGACCGGGTGCTGCGTTGGATCACCGCAGTGTGCTAAAGTTGGGTGGAATCGGCTATACAGCGGCTCGTAAGTGCAGGTTGCAGCAACACACGAAAAAGAAAGGGGAACAATAGTTGCAGTAGTTCTCTGTGGTCAGTGTCATAACCACCTCATACGTGTCATAACCTAACAGTGTGGGGGCGGATTTATGAGCCTCCGGACCCCACAAGCGAAAGCCATGATGAACCGTAAATTTTTTTACGAAAAGATCCAAGACATCCACAATCCAAGTGAGAACGCCCCCCCCCCCCCCCCCCTCTTTCTGCCAAACCAAGCTCGTCCGAGAGTCACCCATAAATCGGGCCCTTTATTTATCGAAGTCACAGTCTATCATTGTCACCTATTTGTGTCACGACCACCTCAATAATGGGTAACACTGAGGCGATTTGAGTTTGCGTAGAAGTGGTTGCGAGGAAGAGAAAACAGTGGTAACTGTTTCAATAGCGGTGGACGCCTGAACCGCGCCGCGAGGGAATGATGAAGGAGGGACTATCAATTGGAAGAGAAAAAAATATGGCCGTATGTAAGGGTTCTGGAATTGAACTTGGCGAGGTTCTTTAAATGAGTACAGAGAGACTGCCAATGATTCGCTGCGCATTTTATTGATTGAAATGGTTCGGAAGGCATTAGTGGAATCACATCATCACGCGCCCAGTGAGCAATATATCATGAATTTGTTGTTAGACAGTTTTTGTTTCCATTTCCATTTCAGCTGTCAAACTGTGCCCATGAGACCGCACGGAAGGTTGAGCTCTTGTGAGGCGTACAAAAATTGCTACATAACAGCAGTCTGTTCACTCATTGTCGTTTGGTTTCCTGGGAATAAAAATCATGGGGACACCTAATTACATTATGAAGTGATAATGTGATAGCACTAGAAGTAGGTTTTATGGTTTATGGTGGTTTATCGTCCCAAAGCGACTCAGGCTATGAATGACCCCGTAGTGAAGGGCTCCGGAAATTTCGACCACCTGGGGTTCTTTAACGTGCGCTGACATCGCACAGCACACGGGCCTCTGGAATTTCGCCTCCATCGAAATTTGACCGCAGCGGCCGGGATCGAACCCGCGTCTTTTGGGGTCAGCAATCGAGCGCCATAACTACTGAACCACCCCTCGGTGGTCATTAGAAGAAGGAAGGGACGTCACCTCTGGTCTCGTGACATCACTTCTTTCTAGCCAATAGAAATTATCTGGTCTGGTGTCGTCAGTTTCCCCTTAGCCAATAGGCGAATTTTATGGCCTACGACACCTTTTTTCTCGCTGGAGCTTCTAATGTTATCGCATTAAGACAAAAAAAAAAAAATCATCGATTACATCGCAGTTTTTGCATGCTTCACGTGATCTCATACATATTTCGCAACAGCTGTTCGGCTGCTGAAACCGAAACTCAAACCAATTGGAAGAAGAAATTCAGTTATGAATTGTTTACCGGGCCAATCCCGACTGTGGGTATGTGCCATTCCACTTGAGGCCAATGACAACAACAACCGGGCGGACGTGAATTACACGCGGCAGTGTATATTTACTGATGTCTGCACATCCAAAGAAGGAACACGCAACAGGATTTTGGTGTTTGCATCGTTTAAGCAGTTTGAACATACACTGTCACTGCACTGTGCACGGACAGTTTTGCTCTTCATGCGATCTTCAGTTCCATCTAAATGCGACCTCTCCGGCCAGGGTCCGATCTCTAAATCATTCAGTAGCCGGTCAGCGTAGCCAGCGAGCCGCCGGGGGCATCAAACTCACGTGACGTCAGCAGTCCTTGCGCAGGTCCGGCTCACGGTACATGTCCTTGTCAGGTCCACGATCTCCTGTTCAAGCCTCCGAATGTCTTAGCGGTGTCATCTTGCCCGCGCCTATACGTCCTGTCTGGAATATCCTTTTCTGCCCTAATTAGCCTCATGCTTCCACGCAGGGCGTAGCTGGCAACGCCCAGTCCATGCTTTGATCTTTTTATAGATGTGTTTTCGACGTCCCATTCATATCCTGCTAACATCCAAGCCCTGCACTGCACATGCCGCTGTCTTCCTTCTCCGGCGTGATGGGCCGTAATTGAACTTCATATACCTGGCTTCAGTCATCAAAGTTTATTCACGCATGGGAAGCGGAAGCGATTCTATAGCACACTGCAGTATCTTTCAACTTCCGCTATAATCTTAAAATCCGTACTGATCAGTTGTCGCTATCACAAATTGAATCGCGGGACTTATGACCGGTGCTTCTAGCGCTGTTCATCATATTGTTACATATGAATTCTTTAAGGGTTAACTTTAAGTCTACTAATTTTTCGCGTTTGCTCTATAGAACGCTTGCGTGGATCCTGCATATTTCCCGAACGGATGATTTATGCACAGGGCGCATGCATGCGTAGGGGTATGCATGCGGTTATGCAACAAGACCGCAGTAGTTGAAAGCATCTTCCGCGTGGGCTCGTGTGTTAACTGTTGCGTTACGACACTCCACAGCTTCTTGACAGCCACGTACAGCAAGGTTAGGGGGGGTTACACTGCGGTTAAAGTGAATTCACGCGGTTAGTAAATAAACAAGCAGCAACCGCACAACAATCCACCCCATCGCTTTCTCGGCGAAGCGAGGCGGTGAAGTCCTCTTGACAGGCCTCGCGTTGCGGAGGTGGTTTCTTTTAAGCAGCGACGAGGCACGGGCCGAAGAATGTTCGTTTCCGCGTGAGCGTGCAATGTGAAGCGAAACGATGCCTGCCGCTGAGAGTTGCTTTGCATCGTCGCCCAGCTCGCGCAAGTGTTGCGTGAGCACTGGAAGGGAGCGTTGTAATTTTATTTATATATTTTTCTCTCTCTCATTTAAAAGCGGGGTCAGAGAGGCGGCCGCACGTCGCTCGCGGTCGTCCTTGCTGCTTGTAAGAAAAGCCGGGCGTTTTTAGACTGCCAGGCGCCGGCTGATAAGGCCTGTCACAGGGGGCCGTGGCGAGTGTGTGTATGTGTGCCTACGCCCGGCCTTGCACAACGAAAGCCCCTGGGAGATCCTCGCCGAATTTCCCCCCAGGGCGGAAGGAGTGTGGCTTAGTTTTGCAGTTTCAGTTGCACGAACCCGGACGCGTGTTTCCAAACCATACCCTGCACAGACGCTGTCTAGAAGTGAGATCACGTGAAATGATTTTGGCTGAAAAGCGTCGCAGAATGTAACGTAAAGGGTAACACTTTTCGTTAACTTCACGTCAAACTTGTTATTCTTGTTATTTTTGTTATGCTTATTTTAAGTTCACATGCCTTTGTATGACCGCTTCGCACAACTGTCTCCCCCCCCCCCCCTTATGTAATGTCCCAGACGGGATATTTCAGGGTACAATAAATGATGATGACTAATCCAAGGCGAATGCTAATTCATCATCATCATCATCATATTTTATTCTCATTGTAGCATTTCAAATTGCAAATGACTTTCCGGACTAATAGCCAAAGGCTTGTGAGAGGTTCGACAGCAAACATACAATGCAGGCAACAATAATATAGCAAAAGAAATGAGAATGTGTAAAATTCGAATAAAGCAATTGGCTAAGAAAAACTAAAGGGGAGAAATAATTGGTTTCGAGTTCTGGGTTCCAACGCTGATTATCAACATAACGATAGCGTTAGGCCGGGTACGTTTATTGCATCACAAGGGGCCTCTGCCATGAATATCTCGGCCGCGGCGGCAGCATTCCGATGTAGGCAAATTGCAAAATCTCACCTCTCCACCCGATGTTGATTGTTATTTGATCTTATTGGCACAAGAGCAAATCACAATGAATAACGTGTTCTTGGTCCGCGCGAGGTTGATTCAAAGACTCTTGATTTCAATATTTCTGGTCGACCTTTTTGCCTTCGTTTCATTAAATTGATCTATCTCTCTAATATTCCCGAAAACATCAATACCAGAAAAGCCGAGCACAAACCCAGGGTAAAGCTTCTACCCGTAGGAAAACCGGCCGATACCCGCCAGTGCTGGGAATTGAACCCTCACCTCCCGCAAACGAGGAGGATGTTTATGCTGCCAAGTTCGGTTATCTCCCACCTGGCTCATTGGCTGCCCGGGTTACGTTTATCAAGCTTGGAATCTAATCCGCTAACCTAACGGACCACCTCCTTACCATAAGTCATAGCGCCGCCTTCAAGTCAAAGACCATGGATGAAGGGAGGGATCCATGTCAATAAAAAAAAGTGTCCAAGCAAGCCGGAAGACAGATACAACTCATCGACATTCCCTTTGAATCGGGGCGATGGCGAGCGCCACCTTGCCTACAGTCGGATACAACTTATGTCAGCAGTGACCCCCACATAGAATTCCTCCGTGACAAAAAGTAGTCGGCTGCTAAAAAGTGTTGTTACCTAAACAAAAAACTAACTTTCATTCGAAAATATAAGCTCCAGAATTTTGATGTCTCTGGTTTGTTTGATGTAGTAGTCAAATACAAAAAATCTGATTTCGTTTGCTACTGTGATTGGTGAGCGGTGTAATACACAGCGCCGTCGACCGCGGTCCATTGTTACTAACTGCAGTTTCCTTAACATAGGAATTTAATGCGCTGGAAATTTTAGAAAATTGAAGTGGTGTTTTATTTCTCTCTTACTTTTTAAACCTTTAGCAGGATACCGTTAAGACTCGCGTTCCGCAACAAAATCCTGCGTCGTCGGCGTTATGAGTTAAAAATCCTCGGAGAAGCAGCCTAGGTGTGCCACCTCGGTCACGTGAACTTGTGACGTCATCGCAAACTGCCCACCTGATTGTGAACAAAGTGACCACTGTGGCAGTTGGCAGTTAAATGGGAAGAGCAACCTTGGTCTCACAAGCCCCACCGGTGGCAGCACCTGCCATTGCAGGGCAGTGGCGCATCACACTTAACCGCTGCACCACTGCGCCAGGAAGGGTATGAGGACTCCCAGGGATGTACGAATGTAAAGCACGGAATCACCAAATCTGAATCATCGTCTTCATCATCATCATCAGCCTGACTACGCCCACTGCAGGGCACAGGCCTCTCCCATGCATCTCCAAATAACCCTGTCCTTTGCCAATTGCGGCCACCGCGTATCCCCGCAAACTTCTTAATATCAACCACACACCACCTGCCGCGTTTGCCTTCTGTTGGAATCCGCTCCGTTGCCCTTAAGGACCAGCGGTTATCTTGCCTTCACATTACATGCCTTGCCAAGCCCACTTCTTCCTCTTGATTTCAACTAGGATGTCATTAACCCGCGTTTGTTCCCCCACCCACTCTGCCCGCTTCCGATCTGTTAACGTTACACCTATCATTTTTCTTTCCATAGCTCGCATATATTATGCATATATGGGCATGCATTAACTATGTCGCATCATACCCGTAAGGTGGAGCTTAGGAAGAGCCAATTTTTAATCCTATTCTGTTTCTTTTCTCCATTATAAGCCATTTTCTGTCTATGTTAAAAACTACCTTATTTCAATTTCTCTGAAGTCTCGTGCAATTTTCTTTTCATCCTGCTTTTCCGCCATAACAACACTTTCCTTCTTAGCGTCCTGTCGAGGCGGCGCTCGATGCGGCACCATCCAAGCGATAATGCGGCGCCCAAAGGTCGACGCTCAGCTGGCGGCGCGTAACGTGGACGCTCTTGGGAGTAATCCGAGCGTGGCGGTGGGCTCATCCACTTTGAGAGTGTATACACTCGTGTACGTAGGTTCGCCCCATCTCTAATCGGAGTGCGCTAGGCCGAGCCGATGCGAGACGCCGCGGGCGCCTTTTAAAAGTGCGACGCGAGCGAGCCGCCACCGTTGCCCGCGCGGCAGCCGTAATCTCGTTGCGCTCCTTGCAACAAGATGGCGACGAATGCCGATGTCAGCGAACGCCATGGCGCTCCTTTCTACGAATTTTAAGGCGAAAGCCTTTAATGGCTCATACTGTCGTCTGTTAACAAAGCGCGTCACACGCGTTTAACTCGGGAACTAAAATAGACAGAAGAAAACCAATGGCGCATCAGATAGAGGAGGAAAAAATGAATCTAGAAGCCAAGTTTGATCTCTGTAGATTAATTAGTTAATTAATTATTGGCAAAAATGTGGAAATTGCGTCGAAATAGCGCGGACGTCGATATAGCCACGGGAACTGTGTGACGTCACTTCCACCGGAAGTCGCACGTCATAGTAAAAATTGTCGCAGAATAGTCGGTAAAATGTCGGATTTGTGTCAAATTAGATGGGAAAATGTGTAATTAACCGTAATTAACACTTAAGATCCCCGAAATATGTATAATTTGGGTATCGATATAGCCACGGCAACGGTGTGACATCACATCTACCAGAAGTCGTCACGGCATAGTGTTCTCGCCTTTTGCCTCTCAACTCTTTAGTTGCCAAAGTGTCCTCGCAATTTTTCACTCGGCTACGAATTGGTAAATGTAAGGCAAGTGGCAAGGGAATGCATCCTTCGAGAGCAGTATTGCGAGGACAGTTTGGTAACTAAAGTGTTGAGAGGCGAAATACGAGGACACTATGCCGTGACGACTTCCGATGGATGTTACGTCACACCGTTCCCGTGGCTATATCGTTACCCAAATTATACATCTTTCAGGAATCTTAAGTGTTAATTACGGTTAATTGCACATTTTTCCATCTAATTTGACAGAAATCCGACGTTTTTCCGACCATTTTGTGACAATTTTCACTATGCCGAGACGATTTCCAGTGGATGTGACGTCACATCGTTCTCGTGCCTATATCGACGTCCGCGCAATTTCGACGCAATTTCGGCATTTTCGCCTATAATTAATTAGCTTTACAGTTATCAAACTTGGGGTCTAGGTTCATTTTTTCCTCCTCTATCTGAAGCAGCCATTGGTTTTCTTATATCGTTTCTAGTTCCCGAGTTAAACGCGTGTGACAGGCTTTGTTAACGGACGGACGACAGTATGAGCCATTAAAGGCTTTCGCCTTAAAACAACGAAGTGGTGTGAAGTTAAATGGAAAAGGAAAGAGAATGGAGCCTCGTCCGGAGACACAGCAGCAAGTTATCCAAAGAAGGGAGCGCCGCCGCATCGGCGGCATCGTTTCGGTTTTCCTTTTCTCGGCGTCCCTGCTTTCTGCGCCATCTTTTCTTTTTTTCCAGCTGACCCGACTGCTCTCTCTTGCCCAGATCGGTCGCGCTCCCTCTATGCTCGTGCTCTTAATTCTCTTTCTCTCTCTTTTTTGTGTGCGCTTTTTTATTGGACCGCTATGTGGGTCAAACCCTGACGTGCTACCTGAAAACGACGAAAAAACGAAAAAAAGAAACTATGGAGGTTATAAACTATTTATACAAGACAACAAAAGATTTAACCGGGATTCGTTACGCCTTCCACAGGTGGCCTGCGCCTGTAGCATAGACTGATCTCGAGTACCAGTTGTCACTGTACAGTAAAGGTATTTGCGTTTATATTGCCATCAGTTACTAACCAGGGCGCCGTTTCATAACGTTCCCATTGCTGTGAAGTGATACGATACCACGCCGACCCAAACCACGCGTTATATAATACAGGTGCTCAAAGAAGGTTTTGAACACCGAAATAAAAAAAAAATACATTGAATTTCCTCGCTGCTTAAAGATGCAGGCAGGCATTGAAGATAACACCGCGCAGGTCGCGCAAGTCTGTTCAAAGCACACCTTTCAAATCATGATAAGGCCTGGACTGGCCAATAATGAGGCTTTGATGTAATTTTCGTGTTCTGGAACGTTAAGGCCTTCATGTCAAAGGAGCTTACCTTAAAGGTCTTCACCCCAAAGGACTTTGACCTAAAGGCCTTCTTCCATATGCCTCCCACCTAAAGGCCACCGTGGGCGTCTATGTATACATGGGGTGTTCTGCTGACTATCTTATGGCTATTATGAGAGCTGTGCTGATGACGTCCTTAAAGTTTTCGGAGCGTTTCTTCTCGACAACAATCTCGGGTTTCGCTCCTGATAAGCCATCGTTTACCGCGTGAAAGGCTTGCGCACCCGGAGCCGTGGAAGACCTTGGGGCTCAGCTCCGACCCGGAAATACGAGTACAGGTCGTGACGAAAGCCCAAGAGGTCGCCGCCAGTCTCCACTGACGGCAACCTAGCAAGAACAGCTAATCAACTTGTTACGCAAGCCGATAATGAAAATTTTCCAATTCAAAAATTCTGTTTTAGGATTGTAAAAGGGTCATTGCGGAATAAACGACGTTCGCCTGGTTTTCTTGAACAACCAAACATAACTGCACTTCGAGTGCTGTTAGCTGTGTTCGCATGAATACTGTAACACGACGATGATTCCCGATCTTCTCTTCCTGTGAGTTCCAGCGAACAATGCAGTATATGCCCCCATTTCCCCCGAACCATGCACATACTGTTGCTAGGCGCGTGCTGGTGCGTTTATTGTGTCTACATTGCTTTTATTTTTGCCGTCAGCCATGGTTTCCCCTTGCCTCGTCGTCGTTCGGAAAGTCGCCTCGCCGCCGCCGTCTCTGCGGCAACTGATACGGCGGCTGCGGTACGGAACAAACGGATCGCGCTCGGCACGCACAATGGGCGAAAGAGGAGACGACGGTCATATGCAAAGGACACGGGAACCCGGTGCATGCGTCATCGTTACCGTGTCCAAGGGCGACAGCGACGGACTCGTATGTGCGCGAAGGCACGAAACAGGGAAGACTATAGGCAAGATTCAGAACAATTACGGAGGGAAATTAAGACTATACTTGCGCGGCGTGAATGTGAACGCATTTGTGTCACACCATTATAAATGATGCCCTATAAAATGCACTTTAAATGACGTATTATAAAATGCACGTTGAAAATGATGCGGCATTAAGTGTTTGCAGTAATTAGCACTAATGTCTGAAATAGCTTTAGGGTAAAAGCCTTTAGATCGAAGCCCTTTACCATAAAGGACTTCAGTGTAAATGCCTTTAGTTAAAAGGCATTTAGTGTTAATACCTTTAGGTTTAAGGCCTTTAGGCAAAAGGCATTTAGGCTTAAATACTTAACGTTAGAGGCGTTTAAATTAAACGTCTGTGTCTCAAATACCTTTAGGATAAAAGCCTTTAGGTTGAAGCCCTTTACCATAAAGGCCTTCGGTGTAAATGTCTTTAGGTCAAAGTCATTTAGAGTTAATGCCTTTAGGTAGAAGACCTCTAGGCAAAAGGTATTTAGGTTGAAATAGTTAACGTCAGAGGCGTTTAAATTAAACGTCTGTGCCCTAACGGCCTTTGATATTGAGGGTGATATATTAGGGCAAAGGCCTTTAATCTAAAGGCAACTGGTATCGATGCATACATGGGGTCTTCTGTTGCTCATCTTACGGCTGCTATGGCAGCTGTGCTGATGACCTCTTTGGAGGCTTCGGACCGTTTCGTCCGGACAACAACGCCGCGTTTCGTTGCCGATGAGCCACGGATATAATGCTTTCGCATTGAAACCTCTCTATCCCTTTTCGGCCCATGGTCTTATATGATTATGTGCGCTTTTTTTTTTAGGCATATCCAGATGTGTTTCCACAAAGTTAGTGATGTCGGTTACATTTGAGATCCCTGCCGGACAGCGTGGTAAGGGCATTTTGTGCCTAGAAAAATTATCACTTTTCAAGAAATAAAGACAGACGCCGCGAAGTTTTACGGTGCGCCTATGGTAAGTGATTTGTGGGGGTGTAACTTCTTCTTTCTCTTGCGTGGGGAATGTTTTACGAAAGTACCTTGCTGAATTTTCGCAGCGGAAAAAGTTCAGATAAAAAAATAATTAATTAGGCATGAATGTTTTTTTTTCTTGAAAAATAGGGCTGCAATTTCGTGAGCGAGGAAGTGTGCGGCGTGCGTGAATTCCTAAAATTTTTGAGCCATTCGTATTTTGTTATTTTTGTGAAGTAGGGGGTTCCAAATATGCGCACACACAAATTCTAAGATTTTTCTCCACAGTAGAACACAATGCGTGTGCGAACGGGTTATACTGATGGGTGCTTGTACTGCTATTACTGCTTCTACTACTACAACTACTACTACCACTATTAACTAGTGTTATAGCTACTACTACTACCTATCACTCGCTAAGGAGTGTTGCTGTTAATCTAGAGGTCGCAGGATTGAATTCTGACCGCGGCCGCATATCGATAGAATCGCCCGAGTACTGTGCGGTGTTATTGCTCGGTGAAGAACTGCAGGTAGTCGAAAATAATTCGAAGCCCTCCACCCCAGTGTCTCCACAATTCATACCATACAACACCATACCATATTACACCGTATACCATACCATACCATACCATACCATACCATACCATACCATACCATACCATACCATACCATACCATACCATACCATTACATACCATACCATACCATACCATACCAGACCAGACCATACCATACCATACCATACCATACCATACCATACCATACCGTACCATACCATACCGTACAGTGCCATACCGTACCGTGCCATATCATACCATACCATACAGTAGCGTACCATACCATACCATAATGTACGATGCCACTTCATACCATATTATACCGTACAGTGTCATACCGTATCATGTCATATTATATCATACAGTACTGTACCATACCATACCGTACCATACCGCAATACTGCTACAAGTACTAACTATAAATGATGTCTGTATCTGAAGAAGTAGAAGGAAACTTATTTATAGGTAGTTCACCTTATGACTGGTGAGAGACCTCATGTTTAGGGATTTCGTCCCATTGTTTTAATTTTAACATTGTTGGGATGCTTGTTTCAATCGTCAAACAAAAATAAACTTATCTGCTGAAGTTATCGCCGTAGTCAGCCACACAGTGCCCGAAGTAAGGGGGAGATTTTCCTTAGCTTGTTCCGGCAGTTACCTTCTTGCAACGAAAAGCTGTCATAGGGAAGTAATCTGCGATGGTCTTAACCCTGTCCTGTGCCAGCTGTGGCCACCCTGTCCCCGCAAACTTCTCAATCTCATCCGCCCACCTAACTTTCTGCTGCCCCCTGCTACGCTTGCCTTCTCATGGCATCAGACCGTAACTCTTTTTAATGAACAGCGGCTATCTTGCCTTCGCCTTACCTGCCCTGCCCTGCCCAAGCCCATTTATTCCTCCGTATTTCGACTAGGATGTCATTGACACGTGTTTGATCCCTGACCCACTCTGCCCGCTTCCTGTCTCTAAACGTTGTACCTGTCATTTTTCTTTCCATGGCTAGCTGCGTTGTCTTAAGTGGAACCCCTTTCGTCAGCCTTCATCTTTCTGCCCCATAGGTGAGTACCGGTAAGATACAGCTGTTATATACTTTTCTTATGAGGGATATTAATAAACTGCCGTTGGTTAACTTAGAAAACCTGACAAATGTGCGCCACCCCATTTTTATTCTTGTAGTTATTTCACTATCTTGATTCAGATCTGCGGTCACTACCTGCACTTAGTAGGCGTATTCATTGAGCTCTATATCATGCTTAAGGGTAACGGAGTGGATTCCAAGAGAAGGCAAGCGTAGCAGGGGACGGCAGAAAGTTAGGTGGGCGGGATGAGATTAAGAAGCTTGCGGGGATACAGTGGCGGCAACTGACAAAGGACAGGGCTAATTGGAGAGACATGGGAGAGACCTTTGCCCTGCAGTGGGTGCAGTCAGGCTGATGATGATGATGATGATGATATCATGCTGGTGGGCGGTCGCTTCTTCTCCTCCCACATTTAGTCTTAATTTTATGCGTTCTACTCTCACTGTTTTCGCCGCTACGTGCGGTTGGACACTGACTCCGCTCACACCCGAGGTCTCTGCCCTCGCTCGTCTAGCCTAGCTTTTTTTTTAGTAACTGTACAGTCTCACCCGGATACCATGCAGTCGTTCTATAGTCTACGTCTCCTCGGCACGTAGTCTTCTTTATCGGCTTCCCTAAGGACGAAGACCCCTCATAAATACGAAGACACTGGCATGAATTTGCATTAGGCGAACTGCAGCTAAAAAAGTTGCCCTGACAGCCAACAGTTGCCGATTACTGTGTCTTCAACGCAAAAGCGATAAGACCGGCATTCAAGGGCGTAGACGGCAAACCTTCTTTCAAAAAAAGAAAGCCTTCTTTAAACCTGTATATTAGAACTCCTCTCGGATATATTCGCATTGTTGCTCCCATTTGTGACTATAATTTTGTTGTTGTTGACGGTCGCCGTACTTATATTTCTCTCGTTATTGTTGGACCCTCAGTCTCCCTGGGCACTGCGTCTTGGCGAGAGTGCGCCTGTTTACAGCCCGCTCGGTACGTGTCTTTTAGGCAAAACAAGGAACGCGGCCGGAATGAGTGCACAAAAAACAAGTAAAGCAACAAAAACTAGGTAAACAAATCGGTGTAAACGGACGACCGGAACGTGCTGGAAGAGCTTGCTTGTTTATGCAAACTCGGCTAACCAGAACCGCTTGGTCCGTTTCACCACAGGCTGAGAACGGAAACACCTAAAAACAGGACGTGGGCGGTAACTTTTCCTCTAGTATTTTCGGTACCCGACAACAGAATGCCTTGTCGTGACAACAGGCTTTTCTGCATTATAGTGCAGTCCTCTGTCGTAACGACAGAGCCTGTTCTGTTGTGACAACAAACATCTTCGCAATACTGCAGAAAAGTCTGTCGTAACGACAAAACGACGAAACTTCTTGTCGTTTATTTGGTCCGGCATGTATTTTTCGACAGGATCGGTGTAGTTAAAAAGGATAAAGGAAATAATTTACTATTTTATAACTATGTACAGGGATCGCACTCACTCAAAAACACATACACGAATTACGATAGAATTGAAAGTAACACTGCGTGAGTAGTTATTTTTCAGTGCAGTCTTATGTATGTGTGCGCGTGTTTTTGTGTGGATGCTGTACTCGTACGCAGTTGTCAATAGCAATTTTCTTGTTTATCCTTTGTTGCTATCCCTGCTGCCTTTATTTATTCGATCCTTTCTGTCACCCTGGATATCTCAAAATTTGATTAGCGCCGGCTGCAGGTCAGGCGTCCTATACAGTCAAGCAACATTTTCCGTAACGGGCAAATAACTTTCATCTTCCTGCCGGCTTTTGTCTTTAATTTTTAATAAGCACCCCTGCCACCACTTAACCTATAGTCTGGAGAGGCAGATTTTCCGAAAACCGTAATTGAGAATGGCATACTTCTAACCTTTCGAGTCAGACGTGACCGTTTGGTCCGTGCTGCATACCGTGCCGTCAGCAATGAGCCTTTTCATCCAGAATGATTCGAGAGGTGCCATTTTTCTTCAGAACCGAGTTGACTTCCGGGTGCAAGTCCACGCGCATGTTATATGTGAGCTGCTTTAAATTTGCTGACTACAATAAGCTACACAGGCAAATGAACTGCGATCTGGAATATAAACTTTTTCTATGATGTAGGATATTAGTCCCGACACAGCTACCAAAATCACGCAATACGCACCGTATCTGTACGACCAGAGCTAGGCCTGTTTCCAAACAGACCCCCCCCCCACCTTAAATCTTACTATATTAAGGCGAAAGCCTTCAGTGGCTCATACTGTCGTCCGTTAGTGGAGGGTGTCACACCTTTGGTAGCGTTTAATTCGTGTTAACTAGGGAACTGGAAAAAAGAGCAGAAAACGAATGGTTGCTTCATATAGAGGAGGAAAAAATGAACTTAGAAGCCAAGTATGATGACTGTAGATTACTTAGTTAATTAATTGTAGGCAAAAATGTCGAAACTGCGTCGAAATAGTGTGGACGTCGATATAGACACGGGAACGGTGTGACGTCACATCCAACGGGAGTCGTCACGGCATAGTAAAAATTGTGACCGAATGGTCAGGAAAACGTCGGATTTGTGCCAATTAGATGGAAAAATGTGTAATTAAGCGTAATTAACACTTAAGATCCCCGAAATATGTATATTTAGGTATCGATATAGCCACGGGAATGGTGTGACGTCACATCCACCGGAAGTCGTCACGGTATAGTGTCCTCGGCTTTTGCCTCTCAACACTTTAGTTGCCAAAGAGCCCTCGCAATTTTTTTTTTTCATCCGCGATTACACAAAGTGGTCGCTGTACACGTGGGAGGCGGCTGGTTGTAAAACGGTCCCTGTGCCGTTTAACCTGCTATTTAGAAGAAAAAAAGAAACAGTTGACTTTTCCTCCTTTGAGGTAACCACATCGCACGCCGCATATAGTTGAACTTCGGTAACGCTACTTTTTAATGCACAGCCATTCAGTATAACGGGCTGCGCATTATGCAGCTAAGAACGAATTTCAAGTCGCAGCGAGTTGGTCGCGTTCCATTGCAACCCAGATGTGGCGAGATTAGGCAACGGCACTGGAAACGCGCGCAGCAACGAACGCGAGAAAGGATGCGGAGACAGAGGGGGAAGGTGGAGAGGGAGGGGGGGGGGTGACCACCCGCAACGCGCCGATACACGCGCGCTGTCGCCAGCGCCGTCCGACGCTCACTCTGCTCCCATTTCTCGGAGTGTTCATGCAGGGGCGTCTTTGCAATGCGGCTCGGCCGGGTCGACCGAGGAGCGCGGGTTGACACCACTGCGGCGCGTTTCCATACAAGGCGTATATCGGCGCCCTGGCTGTCGGTGCGGGGACGGCGACACCGCACACCTCCTCATTCTCCTCCTCCCCCTCTTCTTTGTAAATGGATATACACTGGGGCTTTCAAGAACGCTGCTATGAGCGCTCACTCCATTGGAGCTTCACTCTAAACATTCAGTTGTAGAGCATGCATGGGACGTACAGAGCCGATCGCACTTGCCTTTACGCGTAGAGTGCTCGGACGGTGTGCTGCGGAGCAAATGAACTGAAATCTTTTCGCAGCTGCTTTGCTGGGGATAAGGCGCTGGTGCCTGTGCGGTTGACGTCTCTATTCGGCTTCGGTCCAGCGCAAGCATTATCAATGAGAGTCAATACCTGCTTCGTAATTTCTCTTCATTCCCCCCGAACGGCATCTTTCCAGCGCTCTAGACAAGTGTGATCGAGTCTGTACCTGTTCATCGCCGGAGGGAGGCACGGCATCAGCGGGCCTCAAGGGTACCAGCGGTTGACCAGCTGGCTGGCTCCTCTTTGCTGGTTCATTCTACTTGTGTCATATACAGGGTGTTTCACCTATGACTATACTCAAGTTTTTAATTATAGGCTTTTTGAGTTAGAATTGCGCTTTTTTCCCATAGCATTGTCAGCGGTGAAGTACATCAGAATTCAGCTAAGGCGTGCTGACTAGCAGACTGGTTAACTAATATTGAATAGTTAACTTTTGACTATTACCGTTAGGCTCTCTAAATATTGAGAGGCGTACAGCCCACCGTAAATAATATCCATATTAGTTTTTTTTTAAATTTCGAAGACGCGGTTACTACAAGACGCGGTTTCGAAGACGCGGCGCTGTGGCCCATCAAATTTTGGCTACATCGCGCCAAAATACATGCGCTTTCGAGAAGCTTGCAGGCAAAGCATCTCCTCCAGTGCACGTAGCCCGCCGAAAGAGCCAAAATTTGCTGGGCAACCGCGCCGAGGGTAGCCGCGTCTTCGAAATTCTAAAAAGTAATATGGATATTATTTGCGGTGGCTATACGCCTTCAGTAATTAAGGAGCCTAACATTAATAGTTAAAAATTACTATTCAATATTAGTTATCCATCCTGCTAGTTTGCACGTCTTATCTGGCTTCTGGTGTACTACACCGCTGACAATGCTATGTCGGAAAAAGCGCTCTTCTAACTGAAAAAATCCATTTTCAAAAGTTATGTAAAGTGTTAGATGAAACACCCTTTCACATCAGTCCATCGGCAAATATACCTTTCGAGTCCGCCGTCGTTTCCATGGGCGTCAACATCAAGAATTACACAGTGGAGAAAAAGGAAGGAGAAGACACAACCTGATGCTGCATGTGCTGCGGGGACATCGCTCGGCCATTCATGCGCCATCATGTCGCGGCTTCTTTTTCACTTGTTTTAGAGGTATTCCGCCGAGCCAGCGACGAAATTAATAGTTAGTTACCGTTGAACATGTACGTACATCAGCTGAGGATATCATGGACGTCGATGGCAGGGTTGTTATCAGGATGGATTTCAACTCAAGCTGCGAGTTACATCGTCATTAACAGTCTGTAGCTTTGGTCACATATTTAGGGGAATCCCCCAGGGTGGAGTAGATTTGTAATAAGGAAGATATTACGCTAGAGCGACTGCTCCGGTGAAGCGGTGGACCGGGGTTCGAACTGCGGACCAGGACGAATTTTTATTTAACTACGAAGTTTCTGAGAAAGCTGTATAACTTTCCTTTGTAGCCGTATAGCTGCGCTGGGGTGGATGTCAATGAGTAGTCTATAGCTTTGTGGGTATCCAGACACTGCTGCTTTTGTTTCAAGATTACCTGAATATAATTCGGTCATCTTGAAAAGGAAGATATATGTCTGCTTCTGAATGAAGGTGGAATGCGAGAACATGTTAAATGGGTTCGCCAAACAGGTAAAACAAAATTATGAGACTTTACATTGCATTGAGTTTGTAATGCCTGCAGTGGTCGGTTACAGCTGATCCTTATTTTCCTTCGATTTTTTTCGCTCTGTAGACGCGCCGATGAATAAGCCACAAGTGAAGAGATATATACCGACCTTTAATACTAAGGCATCTGCTCTCTCGACTCGAGTCTGGAAACGTGCGCAAATCATAGCGCCATGAGACTTTGCGCCTGGCTTGTCAAGTACTTGTCACAGAGCAGTGTTTGTGCCGCATATGACAGTTGGCCAGTTCTTCCTGGAACACCACACACACTCGAGGAGCTGTTGAACCCGACCGCGCAGACTTGAGGGAGCGGTATAGTCGGTGCCAGAAAAACATGTCATTCTGTCGCTCTTGACAAGGTTGTCCCCAAGCATGCCAACTTCGGCGCTGTAGTCACAGCACCTCTCATACGCATGCTGTCTTGTGCGGGAAGCTCTCCTTGTTTTGTTGGGTTCGCAGCACCGTTGACGAAGCGGTAGGCTCTTCCAACCTACCAGCTATAAAGATACTTCCGGAATTCTCTGCGGCAGGGTGCGATGCACTGTCTGGAAATTCATCGCAGTGTTCTGAACGTGCTCGCGGATAGAGAGTACGCAGGAATGGGAACTACAATCTCTTCCGTGGCATAAAGTACGAATCTGAGCGTGTCTCATTCCACAGCGGCACCTGCCGGAGAGAAATACAACCATCCCCACGCTTTTAGCGCCACTTTGGTGGTGACAGTTCGGTGACGTCAGATTCATTGAAACGCATCCTATGGAACGTTCTGCTGTCGCTTCCATTACGAAGCGCAGCTATCAAGTCACTCTAAAATTATTTCCAGTAACTTTAAGCAAACCCTGAATTTAGTGCGTGACCCAGTTATTATCTTGGCAACCGTCCAAATATTATCTGTATTTATTTATCAGAATCTTCACAAATTCCCATAGTTACACCTGTTTCCCTTGTGATAGAGGCGCGGACGGGGTCAATATTTATTTCTTTTCTCTTTTTTTATTTTTATTTTTACACTTGACCGAGGTCTTTCTCATTTTTTCTTCCAACTGGGCAGCAGGACATAGCTTGGTTAATTCGTTCTGAAATGCTGTATTTTCGGTTAACTCCTCAGTTCAGTAGAGCCTGCTTGAGAGCCACGGCTCATGTAAAGGATTTTCTGTCGTTCCGTTGCACACACATGCACGCACGCACAAACAGACATCAGGAGATCATTTATAGCTGGACCATCAGAGCCGCTTCCCCTCAATTGAGAAATTTTGGACTCACAAATTTTGCCCACATACGCAGCACGTGTGTGGGAAGAGTATTCCAGCTGGCCCACGGCAAACGACGTCATTGCGACACTGGGCACTGACCAATTACCAGCTTTCTTGCGTGCGCAGCGCTTTATTCATCAGGCTTCCTATTGGCTGCCCTTGGCTTCCTTAAAGGACTGTAGACACCAAGTTTTTTCTTGCGTGTTTTCTTCTTTACACACTGCGTTAGACATTTGGTATACATGAAGCACTCCGTGGTATTCGCCTACTACCGCTAACTAATTTATAATTTAAGTTTCGGTTTCATCTACCGAACGACGGCTGTGACGTGTAGTTGAACATTAGGTCATGTGAGGCACGAAAAAACGGCAATATAACTGGTTATAAGTCGTTTGTTGCAATTCTAGCGCTTGAAGCAAGCTGGTTGAAGAGCTTTAGTGAGTTAAAATTACGTATCGGCGTTTATATTGCAGTTTATCTTGCATCACGTGACTTAAAGTTCAACTATACGTCACAGCTATCGTTCGGTTAATGAAACTGAAACAGAGTGGCAGAAGAATTTCAATTATAAATTGTTTAACGGTCGCAGGCGAATCATCAGCATCATCATCATCATCAGCCTGACTACGCACCCTACAGGGCCCAGGCCTCTCCCATGTCTCTCCAATTCACCCTATACCAGTTGCGGCCACCGTATCCCCGCAAACTTCTTTATCTCATCCGCCCACTTAACTCTCTGCCGCCCCCAGCTACGCTTGCCTTCTCTTGGAATCCACTCCGTTACCCTCCCTTAAGCGAATACCACGTGGTGATCCATGTATTCTATAGTGTCCAACGCTAACGCGTCATTTGAAAGAAAAAAACACGCGGGCCGCCGCGGTGGCTCAGTGGTTATGGTGCTCGGCTGCTGACCCGAAAGACGCGGGTTCGATCCCGGCCGCGGCGGTTGAATTTCTTTGGAGGAGAAATTCTAGAGGCCCGTGTACTGTGCGATGTCAGTGCACGTTAAAGAACCCCAGGTGGTCGAAATTTCCGGAGCCCTCCACTACGGCGTCTCTCGTAGCCTTAGGCGCTTTGGGACGTTAAACCCCATAAACCAAACCAAACCAAAAAAACACGCAGCAAAATTAGACGTTTGTAGTCCTTTAACGTTGCCTTCTTTCAGCGCGTCCTCATAGTCCCCCGTTCTATGATGCATGAGGCGGGTGCCCATCTCTGACCGCGAGAGCGCCATTCCCTCTCTCAACCCTTCTCTCGGCTTCCTAGGCGCAGCAGCGGTTAACCTTGGCTCCTCTAATCGTTAACGCGGCCAGAATGCGGCCACGGCGGAATACCTCGCCGTATACTGCGCGATCGGCTTGCCGCTCGCGCGACCCGGCGAACACGAAGGAAGATGTGGACACGCCCCCCATTCAGCCCAAGCCGAGCGTAAACAAACTGCGGCGCTTGCCAAAGCATGTATGCGCAAGATACTTGAAGCTTGAATATAATGGCTGCTGCGAGGCGAATTCAACAAGCACGAGCCGCCTACTTGCGAAGTGCCTTTGCTTTGTCTAAGCGTTATGACGGTGTTACGCTTAAGTACAGGGTGTCTCATGCAACTTGATCCAAAACTTAAGATAAAAGTTTGAAAGATTGGCGGAAGTGTAGGGTTAGGAATCGCAGATACGGTCGGCGCTCGGTTGGCACACCTCGCCATCACTGGTGCATCTCTCACTACCAAGTCGGGGCATTCTTGTGATGTATGGAATGCAGAGCGCGCTATGCCAAGCTGCATTACAACTTCACCGAGTACCCACGCTGGCGATGATGACATCACGACTCTTGTTAGAGCAAGCACACATGATATTAGCTAGTTGTCGTCACTTATCGAGCGCTGGGGGAGTTTAAATCTGTTTTCCTCCCGTGTTCGCCAGACGGCGACTCTGCTGATTGGACGATACGGCAAGCTTGTATAAAACGCCCATGTTAGAGCGACATGCTGGCCCAGTCGTTTTTCAGTGTTTTTAATTTTCAACCTTTTAGTTGTCCAACGCATGAAGAGGTTCTTCTAGGACTCGAGCCCGTCTCCTTTATAAGCTATATGCAGTTTCAGTAGCGGACAAAGCAGGTATATTTGAGCCAACACACGAATGTGCACGTTGATATTAAGACACGGACGAACGCTGAATTTCTGCGAGAACTTATTCAAAGAACGTCGCAATGAAGTTACATGCAGGATAACGTCACAAGCCTGCTGTGAGTTTCGAGAACGAGCAGAAAAAACGCGCGCAGTACGATCGTAAATCGCGAATCGGCCCGTGAAATTTTAATTTCACTACGATTACAACACTACCTGCAATGTACAGTATACTCATTCATACACGCAAATTCGGGATGAAGGTATTTTTTTTTTTTTGCGGGAAGTTGTTTATTAACGCAATTTTGCTCGCATATCATACGATTATAAAAATCAATATATCCGCAGTTTGCAGTTGATATACTGCTATAAAGCAATATATCTGCTTTATAGTCTTACATAGCAGAATAGTTTTATATAACTATACAGTTGTATATAGTTTTTTGCTATTCATTGCAAAAAACGCACCACATTGGTCTTCTATGTCAGTGTTAACTACTCCGTGCGAGTGCAGGATATATTTTAAAAGTAGGATTTTGCTAAGCATTGGAAGCATAGACCATTCTCATCGCATGTCCAACATTATTGGACAAAAATTTTGTATATTGAAATATTGTGAGGTACTGTTATGTTAATATTGAAGTTAAGGGTTCATTGTTCCGATGCATCGCAAGATCTTTATTTCAAATTTTTTCCATCGCTCGCATCGAAAAGTTATGACTGTCATAGAAAACCAACAGGCAACGTTTATGACGACCGCAAAAACGTTTAGTTTGGTTTATGGGGTTTAACGTCCCAAAGCGACTCAGGCTATGAGAGACGCCGTAGTGGAGGGCTTTAATAGCAAAAAAATATAATAAGCCTTCGGTCGGGAGATCTGCTGATATATTCATTGCTGTAGAGAATTGTTACACAATACGAAAAAACTGCTTTAATAAACTTTTTTCCGTTGAAAAAATGCTTCTGTCCAGAATTGTTGGGCGCCAATATTACGCACTTGCCTCACAAATGAAAGTTATGTCCAAGAAAGCTAGACTTGTGCATTCACTATGAAAAGGTGTTCCCCTTTTCAGTTTCTGGCCATATGTGACCACCTACTATATGCATATACGCGCATAATTCCTGCCTCATCTACCTCTTTCCCTATGTCAGGAAATACTCAATTATTTAGCTAATTAATTAATGGTTGATTGAAGGACTGAGAGGTCGGCTTCAGCGCTAGCAAAGCGCAGGGACTTTCTTGGCATGCTCAGATAAATTAAGATTCAAAGTGAAATACATTCAGTCAGATTGAATTTCAATCTTAATTTGTATTTATGCTTCGCACATAAATTCAAATTAGAATTAAACATATTTTTGCAAGATTGGCACATAGCTTGCGCAGCGTCAGCAGGGGAATAGACGGAAATACGTGTGAGAGGTCGAATGTTGTGCTTGGTCCCCTCAAGGGTTTTTCCATCTGTTCCCGAGCTTTCCCCGAGGAAGCCAAACGTCGCTTGTTTTTTCAACATCAGACACATAGACGCACCTCTTCTGGCTGTCCTGGATACTCTGTGACGTCAGATACAGGAAGAGAGAAAAATGTTTCAAATGCAGAGGCGAGCTTCAGCAACAGAGCCGTCTGCTCCAAAACCCTGGCGTGAAACAGCTTGGGAAACGGCTCGAAACAACGTGAAACGGCTTGGGATGAAATAAGAACAACTCATAAGAAGTTGCTGGTTTACAATTCACTGTTCAGCTCACATTTAAATTATTGCCAGTTAGTATGGGGCACTACTGCATTCACAAACCATCAACGCATTTATTTAATCCAGAAAACATCTCCGACATGCATATAACTCATCGTACCTACATCCCTGCGCAGACTTCTTTAGTCAGTCGAAAGTGATAAGAGCCCATAATCTTCATAAATATCGCCTCAGCGTCATCTTTAAATCAGATGTCAAGAACAATCTAATCAACCTAAGGAAATTAGCCGAATTAAAGAAAAACGTATTAAGCTATCCAACAAGACATGGAAAGGAATGGATAGTGCCGACACCTCGTCTGAACCTTGGAAAAGAATGCCTTCACTACACTCTTCCGTCTCTTCTTAACATGTACCATGACATCAGTTTCGATTTGTTTGCCTGTTCACGGCGAGAATTTAACACCATGTATTCATTTAACATGGCTTAAGTTGACTTATGTGTACGTATTGCTGTTTCGTGTATTATTTCTGTATTCTTTGCTGTATCTTCCTTTGTTTTAAAACTGTACAACCTTTCGTACTGCCTTCCTGCTCAACTTCAGATCTGTAGACTCGTCAAGCTTCCTTCGGACAGCTTTTTTCTACAACGCCTCCATCTGTACTCTACGATGGAAACATAACCTGATTTGGTTTGGTTTGGTTTGGTTTATGGGGTTTAACGTCCCAAAGCGACTTAGGCTATGAGAGACGCCGTAGTGGAGGGCTCCGGAAATTTCGACCACCTGGGGTTCTTTAACGTGCACTGACATCGCACAGTACACGGGCCTCTAGAATTTCTCCTCCAAAGAAATTCCGCCGCCGCGGCCAGGATCGAACCCGCGTCTTTCGGGTCAGCAGCCGAGCACCATAACCACTGAGCCACCGCGGAGGCTAACCTGATTTGATTTGAAGAATAAAAAGTGGAATAAATGTGATCCACACTACTTACGTGAAGCACACATATATCTACGCATGCAAACGACGTACAGTGCGCGAACCGAGAAGAAAAATGAAAAGATTCAAGGCACTGGGCGTGTGCACGTATGTGTATTGCCCAGTAGTCATCGCCACTGCCATCGTCATCATTAGCCGAAGTTAAGTCCTCTGCAGTATACAGTTTCTGAAATTCACACAGTGTAAGGAGGAAGACGCTTAGCAGACGGAGCAACAGAACCGATGCGCGGCGCGAGGCGAGAAGACGATCGGCAGCTGAAGCAGCAGAACCGACGCGCGGCAAAAGCATCAACTGGACCCGCCCTTGCCCGCTCTAACCGGCCTTAACAACCAGTCATCTCTTGCCAATAAAGGCCGCTACATCTTTGACCCCGGGGGAAAAAGAGCCATCCTGGAGATCGTCTTCCTCTTTACAACAGAGTGAAAAGTGGCGCCACCGTCTATGCGAGTTTCTTCAAGAGCACTTCATTCATCCACCCAGAGCATGCTGGTAAGAATGGGCTTAGCATTTGGCTAAATTTGCTAGTGTTGAATTTTGCCTTAGAATCGGTAGCTGTGCCGCGATGTTTGCCACTGTGCGCAGATTAAATTATTTTATTAGCGTGTTCTCCACTTTTTCAGCGAAATTAACTCAGGTGAAAGTTTGGTGTAAGGCTAGTATGGAAACTTTCGCAGCATTTTTGGGGGGGAGGTTTGCCTCCTGAATTGTACTGTTATAATGGAATCTATGTTTTCGGCCCAACACTAGACACGTCAATTACGCAACCTCGTCTTTCCGGCGTGCCTTTGGTGGATGAAGAGTAGCACCGCCGCCAGCATTTCCTCTAGGTACGTATGTATGGAAAACTCACTGGTCTGCAAGACGAATGCACCTCCCTCAGTGACCTTTAATTACTCGTTTCTTCCGAAAGTCGCTGTCACGTCGTTCCAGCAAATTTCTAGGGTGGTCATTCCACCTCACAATCGGCTGGCCTCGATTAAAATCAGCAGGTTCCACTCTCTAAACAAAGAAAAAAAATGTTCGTACATAGGGCGGCCATGAAAACAGGATATAAAGCTTCGCGCGCAAAAATTTTGAACATTTGCAGCAGCTAACTTGTTTTGAATATGAACTACTTAGATGGTTTGGGTTTGGTTTATGGGGTTTAACGTCCCAAAGCGACTAAGGCTATTAGAGACGCCGTAGTGGAGGGCTCCGGAAATTTCGACCACCTGGCCAGGTGGTCGACTGGTAAATTGGTTTTTGAGGAATGGAAATGGCGCAGTATATGTCTCACATATCTCGGCGGACATCTGAACCGCGCCGTAAGGCAAGGGAGGAAGGTGGGAGTGAAAGAAGAAAGAGAGAAAGAGGTGCCGTAGTGGAGGTCTCCGAAATAATTTCGTTGGGCCGTTCACGCAATGTGGCTAAGTATCAACGTCGGCTGTTCAGGAAGTCACAGGGGGTCATGTGAGCATTTAAAAAGGTCATGTGACTGATGATAGCGTCACGTGACATTTCTATGTGATGACGTCGTTTGATATCGACGACCGAGTGATCTCAGTGCGGTCTGGTGACAAGAGATGGCGCTGCACGAAATTCACTTCGCCTCCGTCACAAATGCGTGGAAAGGTGCGGACGTCATCGATTTGACGTCCAAGCAATCAAACTCGCTTTCAGCGAGACTCAAGTACGCATGGAAGGTTATACGAAGAATGTATGTCAACCACAACAGCCATTGTCCGCGGCACGAAAAAGAGAACTGAACGGAGACATTTCGCCACCACTTTGCCCGCTCACGTTGAGAACCGTAACGAACCCGTTGGGCCAGGATTGTCGCTGACTCATGGAGGGAGGGGGGGGGGGGGGGGGAGTCGAGAGTGCGCTCGAAAATCTCGCTCTCTTTCTCCGGGTGTCGATCACCACATAGCGAGTAAGGCGGGGACGATCTCGATCTCAAGGACACGTCTTCGTATATGCATGCACCCCGGACGTGCACAGCGCGCCAGTCAAAATAACCGCGACGCGAGTCAACACTTATGCGCGACGCATACGTCGTTGCCTCCATACGCGACTCAGCGAAAGAGGGCAGTACTTGTGTCGATACCGTATTTACGCGGTTGTAGCCTCGTCCTCTATTCTGTTCAATAGTGTTGCTCAAAATGCTTCGCTCAACTAGAGTGCAGTAGCCTCTGCATCAGACTTTCGAATTCAATTATTTCTCTATTTATTGTCTAGTTTCTTCCAAATTTTCACAAAGTGAGCAAATGGAGTTGAGCTAGCGATGAGCAGTGAGTGAGTGAGTGAGTGAGTGAGTGAGTGAGTGAGTGAGTGAGTGAGTGAGTGAGTGAGTGAGTGAGTGAGTGAGTGAGTGAGTGAGTGAGTGAGTGAGTGAGTGAGTGAGTGAGTGAGTGAACAATATTACGTCGCAGGCGTATTTTTAAAGAACTTCTCTGTTAACACAAATGTTATATACAAAAATCATTCAGGTAAGCTGAAACTGAAAGCATGCATGCAGATCACACTAATTACTTTTAGAAGCATCATCATCATCGCTCCAGGAGGATGCTTCCAGCTATTCCTTTCCTTATTCTTTCTTTTGCTTAAGTCTCGGCATTTGTACCAGGGCTGACAAACGCCGCTGCCAGCAGTTACCAGTGAAGAAATGGTCAAAGAATAAATAACGGAAAAAATCCATAGAAAAAAAAAGGTCCCCAATTTGCACGTCGACTGTAGCCGCGCGTCCTCTAGTGAAATAGCGACAAGATTTGCTCTCCCAAGAGAGCTGGGGCCGTCGCACCAAATATTCCTGCACCTCATTAAATGAACGCTTGTTCCACCAAATAAAGGGTGAAGTGTTCAGAGCAGTTCGGCACTGAAGAATTACAGACGGAAGTGACGTCACCATACCGGAGCATTGCCATTGGCTGCAGGGAAATGACGTCATCAAACTAGAATTGGCATCGGTTCCGGCAAAGGCATCAACAGCTGTTAATGCTATCTCAATGTCAACATATTATGAATTAGGCACGCCTGCGAATTTATAACCCAGCGCTGTGACATGGACGACGTACGAACTGCACTGCACTCTGCTTCAGCGCAGTGTCTGTGTAGTTCTGTCGTCCGTGCCCAGGCCTGCATCGCTTTATCAGTTCCAAACCAAGGGCTGCTTATAACCGCCAAAACGCGGCACACACACTCACACAGCGGCCGGCTCTCAGACCATATGCGCATACATCGACGCAGCGCGCGAAGAAAATGGAGAAGGGGCACTCCCATCGAATCGCTCACTTGCGTCCGATGGGCGGCCTTGAAAGCGTTACGGCACCACCACCAACGGCCATAGCGGCGGCAGCAGCAGCAACAACCTGGCGGAGGCTGTTTCGCCGCAGTGCTGCGCATTTAGCGAGTCTAGAACGCGCGCCGTTCTAAATCTTCGGCTGCCGCTGAACGCGGCGTTGGAGATCTTGGCGGTGGGCAGATCGCGATGTCGATGCACTCCCCGCAAATGGCCGCTCTGCGCAATGAATTACGTGAACGGCCTCGCGCTGAGAAACAGCGTGAGAACGAAAGAGGCAAATCGCGCTATCTCTTTTCGCACTGTGTGTGTGCGTGTGTCACTGACTGCGAGAGAGGCCATTCGTCTTGGTCCACCTCCACAGGCAACACCCGGCCACATCCGTATAAGTGCCCGCGCGCTGCCGCTGCCTCTCTTGGGACGTACTGCTGACCGACAGACGCTCCCAGAACTCGACCGTGAGTGGTCGATAAAGTTACGGCCTAGACTAGGTGGACAAGTAGCAGACTGTCCCTGCGGGGTGCAGTATATGGCGCTTAGGCTTGTAGTTTTTTTTTTCTTTTTATGAAGCCATCGCCTGTGAACGATGGTTTTGTTACTTTCGGATGAAGCTATCCTCTTCACGAAGCTGTCTGTCACTGTCCCTCGCTTGTTTTGAGGTCTCATGCGAAGGCGAGAACATACGGACGTGTTGTATAGAGACGTGTTATTCAGGTAACTGTGTCGGAGGTTAGTCGGATTTGTAGAAACAGGATGAAGTGGGAGGTGGTGGACAGGGCGATGGAGTTGCAGATGGTAGTCAAGGTCAGAGGTCAGGGTCTGCGCCCTAGATTAAGTGCGATCGGCAAACTTCAAGAAAGTGGGGTTAGCAGCGGAGGCTATATAGTTATCTGGGCACTGCTTCTCGAGGGCAAATGATGTCTAGGCAAGTTGCTAGGGTAGGCGTGTTCTGTCCATCCTTCATGACACCAATAAAAATGTTTTCCTAGAAAATATTATTGAAGAAACTGAGCGCGCGATAGCAGAACTACCTGTAAAGTTTTTTAGAGGGCACTGTGATCTTCTGGGGCAGCAGTATATGGGGCACATTCGGCAGGCATAACTGCTGGTGCCAACAGCAGTACCTCGTCTTTAAGTGTTCCAAGTCCCCTATGTCCGGCGAGTCCTCATAATCTGAAAGCCTTCGGAGAGGAGGTTAGTTGCGTTTTGATTGTGTTTCGCTACATGTGCTGATATAGGGTTGAGCTTCAAAGCGCCCTCACCAATGAACCACGGCAAAGGGTTCATTTGAGAGCAATTTATGTTTTCTTTTTTTTTTTACCCATACCGGGACACCCATGATGATCTCCGCGATTGGTCTGTCGAAAACTTTCAGTCAGGAATTTTCGCGCCAGATGTGTAGCTTGTTAAAAGCTAGAAACGTACGACTGCGATTAATGCGATTAATTTATGGGGTCGCACCAATGGATGAGTCAGATGCGTTGTTCTCCTCTCCCACCCATGCGTACACCTCTGTATAGCAGTAGCGAAAACGAGAACTTATTCAAGGATACTCTCTGCTGCTGCGTACTAGAACTCAGATACGAAAAAAAAAAAAACGGAATTAAGCTCCGCCTTAAGGGTATGGCGAGATAACGTTACTGAGTTAATGCGCATATATGCGCAACTGGTCATCCTCGACTTCACTTTCAGAGATCCCTGCGAGTCCTTAAACCGCACCTGGCGCAGTGGTGCAGCGGTTAAGCGACGCTGCACTGCCCTCCGATGGAAGGTGCTCCCAGCGGTGGGCCTCGTGCGGCCCAGGTTGCTTTTTTCCAAGCAACCTCTCGCGTCTAAACACTCATATAACTGCCAGCCGCCGCGGTGGCTCAGTGGTTATGGCGTTCCGCTGCTGACCCGAAAGACGCGGGTTCAATCCCGGCCACGGCAGCTGAATTTCGAAGGAGGCGAAATTCTAGAGGCCCGTGTACCGTGCGATGTCAGTGCACGTTAAAGAACCCCAGGTGGTCGAAATAATCCGGAGCCCTTCACTACGGCGTCCCTCATAACCTGAGTTGCTTTGGGACGTTAAAATCCTATGAACGGTAAACCATCATATGCGTAACTGCCACCTTCCACGGTGATCAGTTTCCTCACAATCCGGTGAGCAGGTTGTGATAACGCTACAAGGTCGCATGTCCTAGGGGGCCCTCCTAGGTTGAGTCTCAGAAGGGTAGCGGATCGGGCTAGTTGGTGCATATTTGACATTTTTCAAGCGCTAAGACAACAAGGACGAAGAGGGAACAGACAAGGACGAGCGCTACTTCCAACTGTTTATTTCGTAAAACCGCAAGTGCTTAAAACAGTTCTCGAACGCTTTTATGACACGGCAGTAAATTGCACGTGCGCGATTACACAGTATAGCTACCGAGACTAACAGAACTATGAAGATATAAGTGCACGATTACGTTGTCTGTTCCCTCTTCGTCCTTGTTGTCTTAGCGCTTGAAAAATGTCAAAGGTTGAGTCTCCGGAGCTTTTCGCTCAGAACGCCGACGCCGAATTTTCTGCGGAACGGTAGCACCACGCTATCGCGCTAAAATGAACGAGATCTGCTGCAGCGTTCTCTACGTGGAAACGGGGAACACAGAATCCAAACGGCCGTATTCTATAGCCCGGGGATGGAAAGCAGCGACAATGCATAAGGAGCCACACAAAAGGAAGCACTGCATAGCTCTATTCATTGCCACCAGAAGTTACTTTAATTTTTTTTTTTTTCAGATAGGAACAGGAGACTTTAATGGCGGTCAAATCACGACCCTGGTTAAGATCTGCTGAAATGTCTACTGTGAATAATTTCAACTCTAACGGTGGCTGCCACTGCGGGCTATTACACTCGTCACTTCCGCCTGCACTGCAAACACAGAATTAGTAAGAAGGGAGTGAGCTGTCCTCAAGCGCACTCCCTTTACGGGGCAGGATACGCTGCCTGAGCTCTGGTGCAGATATACATCATTAAAGATATGGAATACTCATGGTTGGCAACGGAAATAAACTCCCTCTTCGAAACATGCGAAGTTCTAGCAGTTACGAAGATTTTAACCGAGGTTTCAACCTCCTCTGTTTGCTAACCTCCAGTCCTCCGGCGCCACGTTTAAAGGCCTCCGAGTCCCATTGTTAACTGAATCAAATACTATTCCTTGCAGTGAGAATACACCTCCGTTGGCAAGAGTAAACATTCCGTATATTTAGTGATCAAATCTGCTCCGAAAACCGGGTAGCATACACTGCCGCTATAAGGGTGCGCTGGAGGACAGCTTATTCTCTTTTTACCCCTTTCTGTTCAGAGCGAACGTGGCTTGTCAAGTGCAGATATACCCGGGGAACGGATCTCGGAGGTCACACTGAAGAGAGGCTGGCTTTGTTCTCGCTATCCCCTTAACGTTCAGTACATCGATTTTCGGGCGCTGATCCCAGAGGCTACACTGAACAGAATGGACTTGTACTCAGTGCCCCTTAAACGTTCAATAAAAGTTCTGTCTAATGATGTCTCTATATACACTGCCTCAATTTCTTTTTGAACCCAACGCCAAGTTCAAGTCCAGTACGTCCCGTTATAAAGAAAGCCGTCACCAGGCCCCTGATCTCTCTTGTGCTCTCTTCGGCCCGAATCGGACTTCGCTCGCGTGCTCGCCATTTTTTTCTTCTTTTTCCTCGTATACCGCGTACTTGCACTGGCGCCCTTGTATCGAGACTCGTGATCCAGATGCACCCCGGGCAATGCGTACGCGGGAAGAGGGCGAGAGGGAAGAGGAGGAAAGTTCGCCCGGTCTCGCCAGAGAAACGTGACCGCCAAAAAATAAAAAAAGTAAATAAAAGATGAGCACGCGTCGCCTCTCTTCTTCCACACTGCTGCTTCTTCTGCTTCGGCCGGAGCCAAGAGGACGAATTCCCCCCCTTACCCCCAGGGGGCAGCAACAACGATTCTGGCGGCGATCAAAGCGACCGGGCTAAATACTTTCCTCGGGCCGACCTACAAGGAGCTGCTTCGCGCGCGGTTTATCGCCAGGCGAGATCGGGCTTGCGTTCCTGACCGAGGCGGCCTAGGGGCGGCCGGGCGACACAGAGCCCCGAGACACACGGAGGAAAGGTGTCGCGCGCCGACTTACGTGCTCATCGGGAAGAGCCAACTATTTTCCTTTTTCGGATCCCATTTCTTTTTTTTTCTTGTTTTTTTAGCCCGCCTGCCTATTTACCCGCCATGTAGCTGCTCGCTCGCGGTCTTAGCAGAACGGTTCGACTGCCGCTGCTTCGGTTGCTTCTGCTACTTGCTATACGTGCACGGGCGTGTCTAAATAGAACTCGCCTCTTAGGCACTATTTTCTCCGCGTTCCGTCCTGATCGCACGCGCTGTCCAATTAGCGAGTATTAGTAAAGACCAAAAAAAAAATGAATACGTCGTAGAAACCAGGATGCACCGCGCGGCCGGTATTTTGGCTCTGAGAGAGGCGCTGGTGGAGTCACTTCTTTTTTGGCCATTTACATTTACTTCATTAACTCAACGGCATTCTTTGCTGTTTCTTTTTTCTTGAATCGGCACTCGAGTATTCTGACTTTGACCTGAAATATAACTGAATTTTCTTAATTAGAGCTCGAAGCGGACAGGGAACATTTGTTCGAATTATATGCGGAGTTGGAAATAAGGACAGCCCGATCAGACTCCACCTAATACATGTGATGCTAAAGACCAAAGTGTTAACTAAAGAAATTCGGGAGTTCGAATTGCTGAATTTCGATAATTCTAAATCGCTTCATTCGAACTTCGAATGAAGCGATTTCGAATTATCGAAATTCCCCTTTTCTTTGCAGCGCAACGCGAACCAGGACGTATAGCAACAAACTCGTGAAACACACTAACTAGCGATGACTACCAAATAGGTGAAAATATTCAAGTTTAGATAATTTTAAATAATTGGAGCGTTGCGAGTGTTTCAAGCTTTAAGAACTGACCAACTAGCCCGCCAACATATAATCATGCCTACTTTATTTCTCTTTCGAAATTACCTTGGCGCATTGTCATGTATTATTTTGAAATATAGTAATCGATTTTTTTTCTTCCTTACCTCCCTATACTAGGGCAGGAATTAGCTACAATCTATTTTCCTATACTCAGACTTCATCGTGTCCCAACAGGCTTGTTATATTTCTGTGGTCGTGCCTGCTATATATAGTTGTGAGAAGACCACTTATGCGACACGGCCGGAGCCTGCATGTCTCTGTGGGATAGTCGTTGTTAGAGTCCCTTGGAAATTCTTTACTGACACCGCTCCTTACAATGCAGTTTACTAAAATATTCAGCAAAAGCACCAAAATCCTCACCTTCATCGCTTTCAGACCTATTAGTGGCTCCTGTACATTATAAGAATTTATCTAAGTTAGTTCATTTAGCTGAAAACCTGCCAACCATGATTCATGAGACCCACATATAACGATCACATTACGACATAGGGAGGCTATTGCTTCGTTAGTAAATTTATTTACTACTGCTACGAACAGTACAGCGAAAAACACACCCTCTTAAAGCCTTTGACCCATTTTCAACCTATAGGGTGGCTGTTCTTGATGAGCACTGTCCACTTCTCCCTGTCATTAACCTAACCCCTATTGAGATTCTTCACCCTAAAATCTTTCTGCACATCGTCTTACCTGTTTTTCAGGTCGTCCTAGGTGCGTACCCACCAACTTCAAGTATTGTAGATTTCTTTTCGATGTATTGACCTTTCCTCCTCATTACGAGACCAAACCAATGCAGCCTTCCTCCTGGGACTTTTCGTTCAGGCTTCTGTGACCTTGACCGCTACTCCGGGCTTTTTTCTTTCTTGTCACTCCACTCATCCATCTCAGCATCCCGATCACTGCCTGTGCCAGTGCTACAACCGACTAAATGTTGGCAGGCTCGACGCGAGAGCCTCGACAGAGCATGCGAGCCGCAGTGTGCCATTCCTACGTTAAACTCCGAACACTGCGTCATCGACAATCCTCTCAATTTCCCGATCGTGAATTGAACCGCTGAAAAATTGCGAGGACACTTTGGCAACTAAAGTGTTGAGAGCTGAAAGCCGAGGACACTATGCCGTGACGACTTCCGGTAGATATGACGTAACACCGTTCCTGTGGTTATATCGATACCCAAATTATGCATCTTTCGGGGATCTTAAGTGTTAATTACGCTTAATTACACGTTTTCCCAACTAATCTGACACAAATCCGACATTTTCCCGTTCCCGTGACTATATCGACGTCCTATTTCGACGCAATTTCGACATTTTTGCCTATAGTTAATTAACTAATTACTCTGCATTCATCAAGCTTAGCTTCTAAGTTCATTTTTTCCTCCTCTATCTGACGCAACCATTAGTTTCCTTCTATCTTTTTTAGTTCCCGAGTTAAACGCGTGTGACACCCTCTTCTAACGGACGACAGTGTGAGCCATTAAAGGCTTTCGCCTTAAAAAAAAAATTCAAATGCCGTACTTCTGCTGGTATGCGGTCGTCCCGACGTTTGCTTTGACGGCTTTCAAGGGCTCTTCGAAGCAGACAGGCTCACTTGACCTTCGGACGCACTCGCCTGACTTGGGTTCTGCTCGGCTGCAGATAGGTGTCGTCAACGAAGGCGTCATCAAACTATTCCCTGTCACTTCCCTTTTCTATACTCTTTTGTTTTCGCTTTCTTTTTCACAAACACTAGATTGCTATGTATTTTTCCGTTTCCAGCCAAGGTTAGAGAACATCCCGCGTGCTTTCCTGCAGTGAAAGTACTTAGCAGCGGATCGTGCTTTCATGCTTTGCATTTGCTTTCAACGAGAATTACAAAGTACGAGCCTTTCTTTCTTTCTTTCTTTCTTTCTTTCTTTCTTTCTTTCTTTCTTTCTTTCTTTCTTTCTTTCTTTCTTTCTTTCTTTCTTTCTTCCTTCCTTTCTTTCTTTCTTTCGTTCCTTCTGTCTTTCTTTCTTTCTTTCTCCTTCCTCTATTTCATTCTTTCTTTCCTTCCTTCCTTCCTTTCTTTCTTTCCTTCCATCCTTTCTTCTTTCTTCCTTTACCTTTTTTCTTTCCTTCTTTCCATCCTTCTTTCTTTCTTTCCTTCCTTTTTTCTTTCTCTCTTTCTTTCTATCTTTCTTTCTTTCTTTCTTTCTTTCTTACTTACTTACTTTCTTTCTTTCTGTTTTCTTCCATTCTTTCTTTCTCTCTTTTATTTATTTCCTTCCTTCTTTCTTTCCTTCTTTCTCTCTTTCTTTCTTTCTTTCTTTCTTTCTTTCTTTCTTACTTACTTTCTTTCTGTTTTCTTCCATTCTTTCTTTCTCTCTTTTATTTATTTCCATCCTTCTTTCTTTCTTTCCTTCCTTTTTTCTTTCTTCCTTTCTTTCTTTCTTTCTTACTTTCTGTTTTCTTCCATTCTTTCTTTCTCTCTTTTATTTATTTCCATCCTTCTTTCTTTCTTTCCTTCCTTTTTTCTTCCTTTCTTTCTATCTTTCTTTCGCTCTTTCTTTCCTGCTTTCTTTCTTTCTTTCTTTCTTACTTTCTTTCTTTCTGTTTTCTTCCATTCTTTCTTTCTCTCTTTTATTTATTTCCTCCCTTCTTTCTTTTCTTCCCTCTTTCTGCGTTTTTTTTTCATGTGCGTCTCTTTCTCTCTCCTTGTTTTTGTTCTCTTTTCTTGTTCCCTTCCCCTTTCTTTATGCCTCCTTTTGCCTCTTTCATTCCATTCATTCCTTCCTTGTCTCTTCGAGATTCCTTCTCCCATTCCTGCTTCCCTTTTCAGACAACAACGCCGCTCGAGTTCCCTGTACCGCGTTGGTACCGCTTACATTTCGTTCCATCTGAAATTTGACACGATAATGAACCAGAATTACATCGGCCTCCTTGCCTTGTACTACGTCCGAGCTTTGCGCCAGAGCTGTGTCCGCGTACGCTCAGTATCGGAGCACAGATCTGCTTGTGCAGCGTCTCTTGTCGAGACGCTGACCGCGCTTCCGTCTGCGTGTCTGCGCGTTGGTACGCATTTCTTGCTGCAGCGGCAAACGCTACGAGACGGGTGGAGTTCCGGTCGAAAGTGCGCTCTTAACTTCACCATCTCGCGTATTAATTTTCGCTTTGCAGTCAGAGCTGCACATATTAGAGAGTTTTAGAATAGGCGGCCGCAAGTCTTACTCTACCGAGCCGGAGTACCCGGGTTCGAACCCGTCCGCGGCGGCCACGTTTCGATGGAGGCGAAACGCAAGAGGCGCCCGTGTGCTGTGCGATGTCAGTGCACGTTAAAGGTCCCCAGGTGGTCGAAATTATTCCGGCGACCTCTGCTACGGCACCTCTTTCTCTCTCTCTCTCGCCCCGCCGCGGTGGCTCAGTGGTTATTGCGTTCGACTGCTGACCCGAAAGATGCAGGTTCGATCCCGGCCGCGGCGGCTGAATTTCGATGGAGGCGAAATTATAGAGGCCCTGTGCACTGTGTGATGTCAGTGCGCGTTAAAGAACCCTAGGTGGTCGAAATTTCCGGAGCCCTTCACTACGGCGTCCTTCATAGCCTGAGTTGCTTTGGGACGTTAAACTCCAGTAACCAAATCTAACCAACCTCTTTGTCTCTTTCTTATTTCACTCCCACCTTCCTCCCTTCTCTTACGGCGCGGTTCGAGTGTCCGCCGAGATATGTGAGACAGATACTGCGCCTTTTCCTTTCTTCAAAAACCAATTTACCAATTTTGTTTACCATTTACCGTAAGTTTTGGGCGGGCCAAGCAAATAGCGGGCCCGAACGAAGCAGACACATGTACCGGGGCCTTTTAGAATAGGGGTTTTCTCTAAGCAGCGGCGCCAGGCTTGGGTTCGTTGACTGCAGCTCCGTTGTGACCAAGAAGAGAAATTCTAAAAACAAACTTATGAAAATGGTTTTGTTTCTTATATCCGATTACTTTTCTAGACCACTAAATTCGCATACAGTAACCTAATTAAACGCAACATACAAGGAAGGCTTTTGACCTCTTTTTGGATTATTTGCGACATGTAGCGTCATGTCGGGCGGAATGGCCCGTGGTAACTTTCACAGATGCAATTACATTTAGTTTTGTTTAAGTGCGCACAAATAAAAAACACTGCGGAAATAACAAAACAGTGTGTTAACAGAATGTCAATTCTTTGTGACCTCCCCCCCCCCTTTCAGACCAAAATTATGAATCTGTTTGAAAATCCCGCGTTTTCTGGCGTCAAATAAGGCGTACAGAAATAGCGTTTCCAAAGTGGCGCCGCGCGTTGTAGGTGGACCCTACGTGATGGACCCATAGCTACAATACAGTGCTCTAGAACCTAGACCGCGGTTATACCAAAATGTATCAACCATAAATTCGTTCTATTTTTTATTTCTTTCCCAGATTATTTCCCGGTCCTACGCCTAACGATACGCCTAGCGAGGAACGTACATTCATTGATAAAAATGGTTCCAGCTATAAAAACCAGATGGCGCGACTAAGCCTGTAGCTATCGCTGTGCCTCCGTTCGCACGCGTTTAACAATATAAAAGCGCGGATTTGACAAGTTGCGTAAAGTCGCAAACGGAAGCGTGCTTACGCTCTTCCATAACTCTCCAGTGCTCCCTGCCGGCGGCTGCGCTGTAGCCATACGAGCGCCATCTACCTAGCCGAGGTATGACCACTGAGTTGATGATAGCCCCCTAACTTCTTCAGTGGCCTAAATTAAGTAGTTCCGGTCAAAGAGTGCTTCCCGCAACATTTTCTGCAACCGCGACCACGTACAAAACTTTCAAAGCAAAGCCCACTGATATCTATGGTTGTTAGAGTGCAATGCCACCATCGCCCGGCTAGCTCAGTCGGTAGAGCATGAGACTCTTAATCTCAGGGTCGTGGGTTCGAGCCCCACGTTGGGCGCAATTTTTTTTTGCGTAAATCGCATACATACCCCCCTATTATTACACATCCAGCTATTCTTATGATTTATTTGCATTTAGAACTGCCAGGTTTTCTTATTCTTTTTCTACGCCAGGAGGAGGCTTATATGACTGGTCTCGAAAAGAGCTCATGTGCCAAGACACAAAAAGATAAAACGTGCGCTGGACAAGTGAATTTTACTTCGCAAAGGCAAGTATTCGTGCACAGCTTCATTTCATACACAGCATTATATATATATATATATTTCAGTGGGCCTGTGTGCGTGTGCGAATGCGAGGCAAAAACAAAAAAATGTCGCGTGTACTATGCTTGCAGTACCTGCCTTTCCGATATGAAATGGAGTTCACGTCTATTTCTTGTCCCTTGTCCCACGTACTTCATCACCACGAGGTCAAATGCATTTCGAGAGTACGTGTATTGGGCCCTTTCGACAGGCCGGGGTGGATCAAAGACTCGGTGCCTTTTTTTTTGCACGCTTTGTATTCTTTACGAGCACATTACGATGACGCACAATCCGCGTGCACATGTTCAAATTTAAGCAGCTAAAAACAAGCACAACAATACGGAGTGACGTCAGAAAAGCTGCCCGTCCCGTAGGAGAGTGAGTAAAATGCGGCGCAGAAGTAGAGGATTGGTGCATTTCTTAGTGCGCCTTTAGTCGAATCTGTGACACAGACGCACAAGCACACACGCACACATCCGCACACGCACAGGACCGAAAAATCTTTTTGTGTGTGTGAAGAAGCCGCAATCAGTTCCTGTTTGCTATTATTCAGATGAGTTAGGAAGTGAGTAAGAAAGAAATGGCTATTGGTTTAGCGTTGCTACAGCCGGATACAGCTCAAGAACGAACGAAGGATCCGCTTCCAGACAATTGCATCGGCCGATTATCGTGACAATCATGGCTAGCGTGACAATGCTGGTAGTGGCTCGACAATGTATCCCCTTTCATCTGCCACTTCCTGTAATATCAAGCTAAGAGGATCATGACAATCGGCCGAAGCCCTTGGCTGGGAGGGGTTCTCCTTACGGGAAAAAGCCGCCTCGTTCGTGACTTGTACCTGACTATAGGCATGAAATATTGTGCGGAAGCACAGTTTTTTGGAGGTGGACACCACCGCCCCGTACGTCAAAGCCTGATTGAGGTGTCCATAGACCCAGTGTGCCAGTTATGCGCGTCTTCAACTTTTTCATCGCCAATGCCAATGTACGCAATGTACGACGCCGGCGGCCTACGCTCCAGCGCCGCATTTCTGCAGCAGTGTTGCCAACGCAATCGCGTATCGCACTAGTGCCTTGTTTCTGCCACACCGTTGTCCACGCCAACGCATGCTGCGCACATATGTCTGCCACTACCTCCACATAGTTCAAGAGCGCGAGTAAGTTTGATAGTAGTATTAGTTAAAGAAGTCGATGTGCAATGCGCAGCGCGAGTGTGTGTTGCAGGTGAACACGAGGCGCGATCGGCTGCGGCGTTAGCCTAGTGCTCTCGCGCATTGGCCAGCGAAGCTGCTCTGTTCGCTCCGGCGTGGGTGCGAATGCCAGCCGCAGCAATATTTATCTGATCTAATCTGATTTATTAATTTCTCTTGGCACAAGCCCACAAACATCGCAAGATCGTGCTCCGGTTTAGCTATCTGAATAGGTCTTTCGCTCTAAAAGTGCTTGTTAGAAAATCTTGCATGCAAGACCTGAAATGCATACCTTTATTTAAAAAAAAAAGAAAACAGATGGACGAGGTTAATGTGCACAGCGTTGGTATAGTGACCATCCACGCAGTGGTGCAACTGGTAAATGGGCATCACGGTAGCTCCACTTATGTCACATATGATGCTCCAGATTAAGAGCGCCACCCGGGAAGACTTCATTTCCAGTCAATAAAGTCGTTCTTTCTACTACTACTCTCAGCGAAGGACTAGCGCGCGTAGGAATAACCACGCTCATCTATCCTCTAAAGCACGCCGCCCTTGAACGGCCTATCCGAAGACGCAAGTCCTAGCCGATGCCGTTGCCGCAATGATCGCTAAAAGCAGCTGTACAGGACAGGCAAGATCCCGACGCGTCGCGGCTGCTCCGATTTCCTCGCTTTTGCCCCCTCTTTCATCATTATCATTTTCTTCATTCCTCCCTTCCCGATCGGCTTACTCTTCTTATAACTGGTTCCATTTTTTCCCCTTCCCTACTGCCCGCAGCGCGCGGCCGGTTAAAGTCTAAACGACGCGCATTTAGCTGCGAGAAGCGGGTCAAGACGACGAACGATGCCACTTTTGTGTATCTCACTCGCTCGCTTGTTTTTGTTTGTTTGTTTTTGTATTTCTGATGGCAAAGCCGTCGGGCTCACGCACGCTACTGCTGCGTCCGGGATCGTTTCGAGCGCTGCCACCTCCGGCGGAATGGTAACCCCCCCTTCATCTGAGAGAGACCAAGATGAGTCCGAAATGGCGCAAGTGGCGTTGAAGGAACCATCGGTATCCGGTTCCCTCCGTCGCCTTTCGTAAAGGGGTCTGTCCGTACGTATACGTCTCTCTCGCCCCTATATAGTTCCCACTGCGTCGCCCCTAATGAACGGGATCTCCCCGACTAAAAGAGCGACGACGCATTATGCCAAGTACTTACGCGGCATCGTTTCTGTTTTTGTTTACTGCCCTGCCTTTTGTCGTCCAGCCGCGAATTGGAGCGCCGGTTTCCCCGAAGGTTATATATACGCGTTTTTTTTTTGTACACACACACGGCTAGTATAGAAATGACCATACCACGGCTTCGTGCGAAACCTTTCGGCGGTTTAAAAGCCACTAAGCCTAATAGCGAAGATCGTTTCTTTTTTTTTTTTTGCCCCTTGCTCTCTTTTTGCTCTTTCCGTGTGCAGTATACCTCGGAGGGTGAGCTTTTTGTTGTTGTTTTCTTTTTCGATTAACCTATCGCTGGCACAGTACAGATGCTGTCCCACTGCTCTAACCAACTCGTGCGCTGTACCAAGCTTCACAAGGATCAGAAAATAAATACCAATCGGGGCAACCATGTGAAAAAAGAAAGAAAGAAAGAAAGAAAGAAAGAAAGGAAGAAAGAAAGAAACAAAGGAAGAAAGAGAGAAAGAAAGAAAGAAAGAAAGAAAGAAAGAAAGAAAGAAAGAAAGAAAGAAAGAAAGAAAGAAAGAAAGAAAGAAAGAAAGAAAGAAAGAAAGAAAGAGGACCGCGAACAGCTGAGTGCAGCACTTTGCGTGTTGCCTTACTTCCTTTTCGCGTCAGTCTAGATGTGCTATTGATAGGCGGTCCTTTGTTCTTTCTATCCGTGCTTGTTTACTTGTTCCTTCAGGAAAAACGGCGTTTCTGGTGCCAGAAAATTGGTGTCCGCGTAATGACCGGTTTGTGTCGTCACTGTTTAGGCTGACCTAATCCCCGCGTCTAATTAGGGGCCCATTGCGACCAAAGCACGCGTAGCATTGTGCAGGACAAAGAAGGCCGTTCCAGCTGCGTTTCACTTGGGCGTTTGGCGTAGTGCAAATGAAATCTAGGCTGCTGTAATAGTGTCATCGCTCCGAAATGGCTGCTGAGATTGGGAAAACTCAATGACCGCCGGGCTATAACACCACGGTCCTAATGCCTGCACTAAACAATAAAAGACAAAGACAACATTTAGTCTGCGTTCTTTATGGCTGTCACTTCTATACAAGAAGAACGCTGGCGCCTAAGCAGTCTCGGTGCACTGCTGAGCCCATGAGAGAGAGAGAGAGAGAGAGAAACAGAAGGATGGAAAGGCAGGGAGGTTAACCAGGCGATGCCTAGCAGGCTAGCCTACACGTCGGGAGGGGAACAAAGGGGCATTGAGGCTGAAATACGGTTTTGACTGTGTGTTTTCGGTGCTTACAAACCTGTTACAAACAAATAAAATGAATGAATGAATGAATGTTCAGAAATGTATAATCGATATAATGTCAACTGAGATAAATAGCGTTCATAACGTTAAATTGAATTGTGCACTAGCAAGGTAGGAAGCTGTCGAGTGTGATGTAACGAGCTTTTTATTGGAAATATCTTTTTGCCACTACAGAAAAACTATGTTCTTAAACATGAGCCCTACAAATTTTGATCCGTAACTACCGCTTATGGGGGGAGTGTAGGTAAGTGATGACGTTACCCAGTGCCGCCAGCATCACTTGTCAATTACCTGCGTGTGTCGACAATCACAGCACTCCAACGCTAGCGAAAAAACTGACGTGACTTCTAGCCGATCCAAGCGTGCCCTGAGATATTTAAAAGCTTTACCAGGAAGAGCTAACGCACTTTTTGCAAACGCCAGAGGGCGTTTAAAGCCGTGCAATATGCATACAACTTCAACAAACAAGCGTATAAGCGAAGAGGCGCTCATACGAAAGTGCCCCCCCCCCCCCCCCCCCTAGTTCTGTAATTTATTTATTGATTTCCTAACGTGATAGCATTAGAAGTCTCACCGGGAAAAAAATGGGTTATTGAAAGCTAAATTCGCTGACTGGCTGAAGGAAAGTGACGTCACAAGAACTGAATTGACGTCACTCCGGCAAAGCCATCAACAGCTTCGAATGCTATCGCGCTGTCAACACTTAATGTAGTTAGGTGTCCAAGCAAATGCTTTAATTCTTTCTTCTGTTTTCCTTCTTGCTTTCTTTGTTTTGAGGTCTATAAGTGAAGAAATTTTAGGAGAATTCCTCCCAAAATCTAGCCCTGATTTGACCCAGAAACCGCTCCTACTCTTGCGAGATTAACGAAGGGATTTTTCTCCGCACAACCTGCGCCCACAGCTGTCCTGCATTCATTTAGTGATGTTTAGGTGGCTTTAAGAATATAAAACTGAACTTAATTACATTGCCGTTTTCTTTGCAACCTGCAGCTGCTCGGAGCAATTGATATAGCGGAGATGGAAGACGATGTCAACAATAACAAATATGACCATCGGGCACCACCTCTATGACAAGGGTGACGATGCAGTTCAGTCAACGACAGCAACAAAGTTCAAGCGGCTTCAGCAGTAGAAACCTTGAGTCGAACACCGGCTTCAGCAGGGGTGAGAAACCCGAATAGACAAGAATGCTTTACATGAAGTCATCGAGATTTGAACGACGCAGATGACTACAATGGAAGCCGGCTTAGTAAATTAATTTCAGGTTGAAAAACTCCGACGTCGTCAAGCGTTGCGGCCCATGTTCGCAGCAGGCTAATTTTACCCTCGGCGTTGGTTATACGCAGTGTTTATTCCTGTTATTGTTCTGTTTCCTTTGCAACGCTGTATGCTTTTGACACGCAGGCGAACAAATGAGGGCTATTCATTGCACGTTGAAGTACAAACGAAACAATCCCTGCGCCCACTCCGTGTTACGCAAGAGCGCTGAAACGCATTGGAAAGTATATGGCTCGCGACATCTTAATTGTATAAGCGGTCGAAGTGGCAGAGCTTCTCGTGGCTCTTAACTAGTTGTATAATTGGCTGGCGCCTGTAAGGTATTGCGGCCCGTCCTCGCGCGCTCGTTGGACGTTCGGGGATGGTTCTAGAGCGTGAGAACGCCCATGTGAACTCAGCCACTGATTATCAGATGCTGACCGCACAGCTCCTACAATAAGGCACGGTTTTATCTAGGTAAAGCATAAACTGTATACACATTCTGAATACACATAAAAACGGGAAGCAAGCAAAAAGTCGCTAAACCAACACATTAGAGAGGCTAACTGCCAGTGATTAGGAGCATAACGCACGAGAGATGTGGACTTTGTAAGTGAGATGTGAAATTATTATGCATTGTTCAAGGCGCGAAATAAACCGAGACGAAATGAAAGTATAAATGCGCATCTCAGCCACGTATTGCAGGGGACCGAACCAACGACATCGATCGCTTATCGCGTATGGGAAGTATGGTATAATGGGCCTTTCTTGCAGTACCGCTGACGATCCATTGCTTCCTCAACTTAGGACATAATCTACGAGGTTGCTTTGAGGACGTTGAGCAGCATCGTTCCCGACCATGTCGGTGGTCGTCAAGCGCTTAATTCCAGGCCGGTATTGACCCAAACTAGCGTAGCTATCTAAACAGCCGTCTTAAAGATCCGAAAGAAGTCAGTTGAACTAGATCTTTGAACGGCACCACGGGCCAAATAATATGAAAAAAAAAAAAAAAAACTGAAGGGATAGTTAAGCTCCGCCTTAAAGGTATGACGAGATAGCGTAATGGGTGAATTCTTATATATGCAGAAGTTCATTGTCTACTTTACACTCATATATGCCTGGGAGTCCTCATAACCCCTCCTGGCGCAGTGGTGCAGCGGTTAAGCGATGCGCCACTGCCTAGGGATGGCAGGTGCTGCCATCGTTGGGCCTCGTGCGGCCCATGTTGCTCTTCCCGAGCGACCGAGCGACACCGTGCCGCCTGCCACGGTGTGGACGTTGTGACGACGCCGCAAGGTCACGTGACCTAAGTGGCTCACAACGCCGACGCCGGATTTTCTGGAGAATGGGGCCTCTTACGCTATCGCGTTCGAAACGACACGAAAAGTATAGAGAATGGATTTGTCAACGCTGCGTCCTGTGTGACCATGTCCAGTTCAGTTCAGTTTATTTTCCTTAAAGACACCGATTCAGGTGTATTACATAAGGGGTGGGGCCACGAATATAACACGAGGTTATTCTATGATACATCACTATCAGCCTTAGCATTTTTAAGGGGCCGGCATCTCCGCTTCATTCGGCGAGCTTCCCTGGAGCAGCATCTAATGAGTCAGCGGCGAGGATGGGAGAGTGTGTCCAATCTGCAAAATCGCATCACGTACTAAGCTTCACTCCCGGTAGGCGTTTTGTTAATTGCTTTTTTTTTTAAATCGAAAACAGCAGACGACACACTTCTCACTACGATTCGCACAACAACATACATCGATATTGCGCCTCCACCCCTGGAGACCTGCAGTCCCGGTCACTCGTAGGCGGTAGATCCATACGGGGGCGGCCACATTCCAAATAGGATTGTGTCCGCGATCAGCGCCAGATGGTCATCCAGGAAGACGCTGAGCGGACGGCTGCCCACACGAAAACCTCCCCGTGCACGCTTTCGGAACAACGTAGTATGGTAGAAGCGTACCTATCCGCACGTCAGGGAGACGGCGCACGCGCACTGCGCTGTCCACGTGTGATGCGCTCGGAGGTGAAACACATAAACAGGGGCTGCTGATAGCACTAACCTTATGGGGCGCTGAGGCACCGGATAGCACGTGTGTAGAGACCGCTATCCGGTGTGCATCGCCTGGCCTCCTCACGAAAGCGATCCGCTCGGGACCGCCGACACGGGGTCACCCGGGAAACACTGCGCTCGCCCACGTGGTTTCGCTGGCCGTTCGCTAGGGGGCGTAGTCCACGGTGAAATATGCAGCGCATGTTGAAACTATAGCGTGCAGCTAGAAGCAATGACTCGCAAACGCCGTGCAGTATGCTGTGAAAGTTAGGGTTGCACTCATTTCTTCTTCTTTCAGTTTATTTAGAAAATACTTCACCCCTCTATGTTGCCTAAACTGATATGGATGAAGTACGTATACAATTCTTTAATGCTTCCCTGTAAAAGCAAACAGGAAGGAATATGATGTCAGATGATTGCAGAAACAAATCTTGGTTTTGTTCCAGACAATAGCACAGGAATACGTAGAAGGAATGTGCGGTATGTATGTACACGTATTTGAACTATTCTATTTTTTCGTTATAGCAATGCAGGAGTAGAGCAGCCTGCTAGAGGATTTCTTTTAAAGATACAGCAGTTGAATTATGCGAAATGTCATTTGACTTGACTTTAGCTTGGAGCATTGGCTGTCATTTCAGTGACTGTCTTAAGTCATCAACAATGATCGTCAGTGATCATGCCAATCATCATGATTAATTTACCACTGCTCTATCTCCAGCCACCCAAGGCTGAGAGCCATATGGCTTCCACACCGTGTGGCGAATCGTTTTTCGCAGATAAAGCCTAATTCCCGGCGTTCGTCGGATGCTACTTTTCAAAGAGACTTTTGTCGCGATGAAGCCGCATGTTTTCCCTTATTTTCAATGGCGCTCATGTCGTTATTCCTGGATTTAAAAATAAACGAGCTATGAAAGAAAAAAAATTAGAAAGACGCCTCTAACGATTTAAGCGCATTTCGTATTAATAGACATTTGGCTGTGACAGCGGCACAATTGATTCAGCTGTCATGATCACCATTCTCGCTGACACGCGGTCATCGACATCGTCATCATCACAATCACGTACGCTGCAGTATAAAAACATCTTGCAATGACGTTCATTTATGCTTGCCCGAAGCCTAACATTGGGTATTAGGCCTTGTTGTACAGAAGCCTTTAACGGAGCTCCAAGCCTAGTTTGAGCCACAAACGACACCAGAAGAATAAATCTGAGAGCTGCTCATTGACAAGTGCGTGACATGATGTAAATGCTTAACTCGACATAACATTCTGAATGGCGCTCCATAGGTATGGCCCGCACTGCACTACAAAACAAGTACTGCAGGTTTAAGTCAAGTCTGGTTTAGATCACGTTGGAAGAATATTCTTTCACTGTGGTTTAGATCGATGCCTTAGCTGATCGCTATTGTTTGTCATCGACTGAAAACGGCGCGGTCTAGAAACCTCGAAGTGCGCGCCAAACGCAGGCTTTTTCGCGTCTCGTCTTGGCCGCCTGAAAGCAGGCACTTTTGGTGTCGCCGTTAACTTTCGCGTTCTAACACAGTGTGCGTATGTGCGCAGTGATGATCTCGCTTTATAGCGGTGAGCCCATGAGTGTTCAACTCTAAATAATCATTCTACACGCGGAAATGTTCGCGTGGCCGGCTGTACTTTCTGCCCATGGGCAGAAAATACAGCCGGCCAGATCTTTAGCTGGCGTGCGTGACAGCCGCGTTTTTCGTGCTCCTGTAGCTTATGACGAAGCAAACTTGCGAAAATATCAAATTTAAGCACAGGCTCACTAAGCCCATGCTTAATATTGAGCTTTCCGCAAGTTTGCTTCTTCCCAAAGCGCAGGAGCACAGAAAAAGCGGCCGTCACGCATGCCAGCTAAAGATCTGGCCGGCTGTACATAGTTCGAGGATGACCACAACTACTCTTACTCGGTTATGTAGACGTCATCGCCATCAAAACTACCTCCAATTTGGGACAAAGCCACCTCTCCCATGTCTCTCCAATTAACCCTGTCCTGTGCCAGCTGCGGCCACCGTATCCCCGCAAACTTCTTAATCTCGTTCGCATACCTGACTCTCTGACACTCTCCGTTACACTTACCCTCTCTTGGAATACCTTTATCTACGATCGGTTGTCTTGTCTTCGCATTACATGGCCTGTCCGCGCCCATTTCTTATTGAAGAAGCGTAACTTGTTGGGCCAGTTGGTGCATGTTACAAAGGAATACATCAAACCAGCAAAAAAGGACGCGTTCACACGACGAAGAAATACACATGGACAGTGGTGGAACACAAGTTGTGTTCCAGCACTGTCCATGTGTATTTCTTCGCCGTGTGAACGCGTCCTGTTTTGCTGGTTTTTCTATGCCATTTTAACTTTCGCCCATTTCTTCTTCTTGATTTCGACTATGATGTTTATAACTCGTGTTTTGTTCCCTGACCCCCTCTCCTTACTTCCCGTCACTTAACGTCACCCTTATAACTGTCCTTTCCATAGCGCATGCACTGCGCTGTCCTCAGTTTGATTTCAAGCCATTTAAAAGAAACACCTATCTATAGTCAAACGTGCACCCACAAATTCTGAGACTGACCTTGTACATACACCTTGAGTGCAGAACCCAATGGTTCTGAATAAATAATTATGCTTTGTAATGTATTGCGTCTAAGCCATTCCATCTCGGGGAAAGCAGTTGGTGTGGCTGGTGGCTATACTGAATGCAGACCACAGCTTGCAGTAGCCTCTGAGGCCAACCAGCACAACTGCTAACACTGCTGTAAAGTTGAATAGGAGGTGTTCTGTCCGCGGGGAGTGTACGGGGCAGTGGAGGTAGGTGGGGCAGTTGGGGAAGTCAGACGCCCAACGCAGATTTAACCTCTCTTTATTACCTCCTACCCTCTTTGGGCTTCTGGAGCACTTAGATGTCGGCATCGTTCCGGGAACCACGATGTGCATGGAGGCACCCTCGAATTGTTGGACTTACAGCCAGCTCTGTTAGCTCATGACATTTGGACAACGCAGTCTTATTATGATGTGCGATTAAATGTCGTTTTCTCTTTCCCCCTGAAACTGGCGCGGTCACCGAGATACAGGCGGTCTCACACACCCACGCTTCATGCCCACCTGCAGACTCCATTGCGCTGCACGTAACTACAATCAGCGCCCCCGAAACAGCACGGTGATATGAGCGAACGTAAAGTCCCTAGCAAACGCAGTTCACGATGACCCCTTCTTGGAGTGGGAAGAGGAGATACGGTGCTCTCCCGAGAAAGAAGACCAACGGAGCCATGCTCACGCCTACTGCAAAAGCCGCATCGGACCCGTGTCTCGAGTGGCGCAGAAACAAACGCTCTGGGATGAGCTATGCGAGCGTGCAGTACATAATTGTTGTGTGCGGGCGTGTGCGATACACAGAGCCACGTTCCGACCCGCCCCTTGTTATCGCGGTGGTCGCCAAAGCCGTAACTTCCGCACCGCACTGCCCACACACGCGCTTGGACGAGGAAGAAGTTTTCGCCGTGGTCCGGCTGTTTCGAAGGACGGATGAAAAAAAGTTCATAGCGCTGTGTTTTAGGGTCATCTGCCTGTGGCCGGTATAAATAAACGGCTCCTGGAGGTGGGTGTGTAGCGAAACTGGAGAGCAGAGGTGGTTGTTTCGCAGATTTTAACGGCGGGCGTTGCTGCTGTTCGGATACAGAGGCCTTTAATCGCGTTATAGCTATAGAACTCTGGTTCTAAACTTGGCCATTTCTAGCGGGAAGCTCTCAGTGTATAGAGTAAAAGAAACGAGTAATTTTACGAGCCGTATGTTCTAGAATTGGTACCTTGATTTAGTGCATGTGATAGATATCAGTTGCATGCAGCAGTTTTCGCAATTGTTACCGTTGTTGCAGCTTCCTCATGTACGAGCCGTGAAATATAAATTAACATTTCTTGCTAACTTTCTGCTGCTGTGATTTGCTTTTCTTCTTGCTATTATGAAATGCCTTCTCATTCACTTTGCCTTCTTATTTTTCTAATAATTGCATTGGCGTTCTATGCATTTTTATTACTATACGCATATGATCTACCTTTTATTACACCTATTTTGCAGTTGGACGCAGCTATCCACTAGTTCTGAGCGTGTATTTTTGTCTAATGTATGTAAGCAGAAATACAGCGTAGAAATTCAAAGGCCACATCGACGGAAGTGCTGCCACCTGCGAATGCTGCTGTCAGCTAATGGCTACTCTTGGCAACTTTTCTGTTGTTTGCAGTACACCTTGAAAACGCCTCTGGTGATGCGATCTACAGAGTTCCTAAATTTTTCCCAGGAAGCTTATTGTGTTTGGCACACAGATGCCTATGAAGTGTATCAAAGCTGCGTGATTAAGGAGCTCAGAGTAGGTTATCTGCAGTTTTTATTTCGCTCGGGTGCTTTGCATGTAAATAATGGGCTTTTGTAACGCTCTTTGTGACCTGCGGTCATGTTTGTGGCCCCCGAGAAAGTATCTGCCCCGGCTCTTTGATCGCCTAGCCCCTGCGGCTATTTTCTCTTTTAGGTAAAAACTATGCAGGACCCAAGTGATCATCTATATACGTCCATTACTGGCCCGCAGCCACTTCCGGAGCTCACAGGATTCCAGGGCCAGATGTGCAGCAAGCGATATTAAAGGGCACACATCATGGTGTAAATTATTCCTAACATATGAGTGCGAAGCACAAGAATTTTGTTTCCTAGTGAGCAGTTTTCTTCAAGACACACAATACTTTTAACGTCGTATTAATATCGATGCAAGAGTAAAAATAATTTTTTTCTCCATTTGCAAACTCCAAGCGTCGAAGCTCACTCTGCTGTTATGCGTATGTAGGCGTATGAACTAGACTGTGAATATCGCCTAAGTGGTCTTTATTGAACGAGGCTATGTCTTCGGCGACAGAAATCAAACAATCTCTTCGGGCGAACAATATCCTTTGCAGGCCAAATATCAACTGAAGTTCGGTCTGTCAGCGTTTATAAAAATTTATGTATAAAATCCGGATGTTGCCAGAAGCACGCGCACGCACGCAAGCAAGCACGCACACAAAATGCAGTCGCGGGTTCAACAATTCTTTCTCTTCACCTTTTATCTATTCTTGTGCTACGGGTCTCCACGCATTAAGTTACATGCAACAGCGTCTTACAGGGCGTATTCAGTTTAAAAATACGCGGAAGGATGCACACTTGTCAAAGTTACAAACGAAGTTCTGGCGAAGCGCGAGAACTTTAGTAACAGGAAACTGATTAGGACAAAGGAACCAACTTGAAGGAAGTCTGCTCAGAACGCCCTTATTACTACGCAGTTCTTAAAAGGGCGACTACGTTGGAGTATACTGATTAGCCTCAGGCTTTAAATGGCATTTAGACTAGAGAACTGGAGCGTTCTTATGAAAAGAAAATACGCCTTAAAAGACAGACGCACGTGGGGTCTGATCAAGATATAAACAAGTAATATACCGCGTGCTCTTCGTTTCTTCGTGTTCCTACGCCCCAGAAAACTCCCTGCCCTCTTTTTCAATCTCAAAGGTCACGATCAGTGCTCTTCTCGAGGGAACAGAAACATTTGGAAGACCTTTGCGCTCTCCATCTTGCAGAAGAAAAGAACGCTTGCGTTTGTACTGAACGCCATATCTTAGTACGACCCGCTACGCGTAACGCAATCCGTGCTGCTTGGAGGCGGCGGCATCATATTGCTCGTGAAGAACGTACATGGTTTTCTTTTTGCATTACCTTACGCAACTCCTATTGCGTAGTAATCTCAAGTGAGCGAAATGCCAAGCCAAGTAGGAACGTGAAGACATACCGACGTGTGCCCGCTCTTGCTGTGCTCGTTTACGAAATCTGGGGGCTGTAATAATCTATAAAGCGCGTTGAAGTTCAGCGCACCATTATTACAACATTCCTTCTTGCCCTGGACTGGTTATAAAAACGGCACTCTTTTCCCGATGAATCGATGGAGCCTTGCCGAAAGCTATGCGCATTTGCGCAAGGTATGCGTGACCAATGTGGCACGCAAAAGCTGTTCATGAATGGCACGCAACCAGTCGTTGACCGATCCCGGTAACCAGGAACGCGACACACAGAGTTGTGATCCAATTGCCGACAGATCTATATACGTGCACTATACAGTCGGATACAGCTCAAGAATGCAGCAGAGAATGCTCCTCAAATGAGGCCTTCCAGCCATAGAGTTTCTTACTATTACCTAGAGGGAAAGCTAGCAGCCCGTCAATGGGAGTTTGCATGGCGACCCCTCGAGACCACTTCAGCCACCATGGGCGCTCAAAGCATCGTGGGCCGGTGAGCTACTTGTTGCGGAACTGCAACTTTTGGCCAAAAAATAATAGAAAAATAAAGCTGTTTGATAATCAAGAATGTCCTAACATTCAATATTCTCTCTGTAAATTGCAATAAACGCGCAGAAAAGCATTTAAGTGCAAAGTTCGCCCAAAATAAGGCATGGCTAGCTCTCCTATTGGCCCAGTGATGAACACTACAAAAAGTAATATTTCGTAATTAACAGGCGCACTTTTAAAAGTAAATATGTTTTAAAAAAAATGTTGTTGCTTAAACACTATAAGAGGTTTTTAATGGCATTTCATAAAAGTAAAACCTTTTATTGGCGCCGTGTGTCGTCGCGTTTTTACTACTATGGCTTTTGCACACTGCGTTCGCGCGAAAGTCGTCTGCGCACACACGAACAGCGTTTTCGGAATGAAACGTCTTAGAAGTGCCACTACGTGTTCCCGAAAAACTACGACTGTGCCGCAACAAGTAGCTCACCGCCCCATGATGCTTTGAGCGTCCATGGTGGCTGAAGTGCAGCGCCGCCAGCTTTCCCTCTAGGTAATAGTAAGAAACTCTATGCTTCCCCGATAGCGTCGGGCCATTCTCGTGACGTCTTGGCTAACACCCTAACATGACATCTCCAGTGAATGGCGGGTGCCTCCGTGAGATGATATTGACCGCGACGTCGTGACAATCACTAGACGCTATTGGCTGGATGGCCTCCTTTGAGAGATATTTGCCGCTGTGTTCCAGAGTTGTACCCGTCAATAGCGAGTTCTCTACGGTACCCCGATGGGCCCGACGCGATCTTTATACAGGGTGTTTAATTTTATTTAATACAAATTTCGCTTAAATCAATCAACTAAAAAGTTCATTAAACGCGTTACATAATGGACTACTCATTATTCCCAAACATATGCTCGAACAAGACATCCGCCTGGCAAGAACATAACTTCAAAACTGGTGCTATGCACGTACACACTAAATAACTATTATGGACAAACTGTATTCAATGAAGCGACACGCCCTGCACGTTCCACATCGTTGTACGCTTTAAGAGAGAGGCCATGCATATACGTATACTGAGCATGATTTCGCTGGAGAAAGATGCTAGAAAACGAACGAACAAACAAAAAAGGTAGGAAGAAAGGTAAGACCGAAGCTAAGAATTCCAAAGGTCGCTACGCCAGTCGTTGTGTCGCAATCCGTGCCCAAGCGTAATGCAAAGCCATGTGAAGTAGATCTTCGCCTACAGCTTTCTTTCCTTGCAACGGGTCAACGGAGGTGCTCCTGTGTGCGCCTCGGCGCCCTTGTGCAGTTAAGTAGAATAGGGCACATACCTATACGACGACGCAGAGCAGCTCAGAGCTGCCCTTTTCTTTTCCTCGGCGAGCAATCTGGGCTCTGGTGCGTGCATAAGGCGATTAACGCGAAATCTTCTCTCGAGCTCGCTTTTTTTTTTCTTTCCTTCTTCTTTCACCGCGTACATATAGAAAGCGCTTTTTTGCGGCGGAGAACAGTTTCGCTTGGAGGCGGCGAGAAATTCGAACGCAGCAGAGTCCGCTTCGAGGATTACTGGATGCTCGCGTTCGCGCTTACGGAGATCGAGTGCAGTCTGCATGAGCTGCTATTTTTGAGCACCGCCGAATGGCGCAACAGCGAAGAGAGTGCTCGGGCTAATCGCGTGGAGATTCGAGGAGAACGTTTCCGCACGTGGGAGCTGGTCGAAGTTCTTTTCTATCGGGCGTTAGCAACTGCCGAGCTCACGCGTCATCGTTCACGTCACTTGTGTGTTTTGGATGCGTTGCTTCGAAGTGCGGTTGAGGTGAAACTTGTGCAGAGGGCGCCGGCAGTGTCTAGCTGGTAGTAAAAAACGAGATTAGATGACAGGCTTGCCAGCGCATTTTGATAATATCAAGAAAAATAAAGTTGATGTCCCACAGCCAAAGGATGGACCAACTGCTTACGATAGGCAGTGAAGCATATTTACGGCCCGCAGCGACTGCAAATCCGTGCAAGGACAGGAAATAGCTAGGGCAATAAGAAACTGGAGTGCATTCGGCAGGTACTCTCAAATCATGAACAGCAGCTTACCAGTACTCCTAAATAAGAAAGCGTGCAACAGTGTTGCCTTGCTAGCACTCAGCGACGGTGCATAAAAGTTGAGGACAGCGCACTGAGCTATGTAAAACAATATGATGGTTGTAACGTTAAAAGACTGGGTCAGGGAAGAAACTCGAACAGTGATCTGCCAGGCATGGGCCGGGTCTGTAATGTGAAGGAATGATCGCCGATGGACTTTAAGCTTATGGAGTGGATTCTGTGATATAATAGAGTTTCTTACTATTACCTAGAGGGAAAGCTGGCTGCGCTGCACTTCAGCCCCCATGGACGCTCAAAGCATCATGGGGCGGTGAGCTACTTGTTGCGGGACAGCCGTATTTTTTCGGGAACACAGAGTGGCACTACTAAGATGTTTCATTCCGAAAACGCTGTCCGTGTGTGCGCAGACGACTTTCGCGCGAATGCAGTGTGCAAAAGCCATAGTAGTGAAAACGCGACGACACACGACGCCAATAAAAAGTTTTACTCTTCCGAAATGTCATTAAAAAACCTCTTAAAGTATATAAGCAACATCATTTTTTTAAAAACATATTCACGTTTAAAAGTGCGCCTGTTAATTACGAAATATTAGTTTTTTTTAGTGTTAATCACTTGGCCAATAGGAAAGCTAGTCATCTCTTATTTTGGGCAAACTTTGCACTTAAATGCTTTTCTGCTCGTTTGTTGCAATCATTAGACAAGATATTGAATGTTAGGACATTCGTAGTTATCGAACAGCTTTATTTTTCTATTATTTTTTGGCCAAAAGTTGTAGTTCTGCAGTTGGTAGCTCACCGCCCCATGATGATTTGAGCGCCCATGGTGGCTGAAGTGGTCTCGAGGGGTCTCCATGTAAACTCCCATAGAGGGGTCGCCAGCTTTCCCTCTAGGTAATAGTAAGAAACTCTACGTGTGATATAGTAGCAGGTGACAACAAAAGGCGTGGTGGGCGGATGAGATTAGGAAATTTGCTGGGATAAGGTGGCCGAAACTGGCACAGGACAGGGTTAATTTCAAAGGTATGGGAGATGTTCTTGTCCCGCAGTGCATGTAGTTAGGCTGATAATGGTGATAATAGTTTACTGACCATGTCCACGTAACCACCTGGCTTGTAAGTCTGCGTGGCTCTGCTCTCGCACAAGCCCATAGTCAACGTTTCAGCACTCGAGGCCCTGAGGGTCTTGCAAAGTTTATATAACAGGGAGTTCCTTCATGAAACGTGCCCATTTGCTTTACGCTCATGATGAGAAAAACTTTGAGATCACTGCGGCGACCCGCATTGGAGCAACGCGAAAGCAAAACTTCCACATACTATATCGACGTCCGTGGCTGTTTTGACGTCCATGTACTATATCGACGTCCACGGTTATTTCGGCGTCTAAGTGTATTTTTCGCATTTAATTAGTGAACTAATTGCACCTCATCAACCAAATTTTCCCACGGCAACATTTTATCGCACACTATCTGTCACAATCGCACATTCACACATTTATCTTCAGAGGACGACGTAATCGTGCGGAAAAAAATTGCGGACACATTTTGCTGATGCGACAGATCCGTATAATGCTCTCGCATTGAAAGCAATGGTATACCGAGTATTTCTTCGCAGAGTCCGCACAGTCATTTTCCTCCCTTTATTCCCACCGTGCCCGTTACGTTCGCGGCCCAACGTTTACGGCGTTGCGCCCGGCGTTTCCAGCGTTCGTGGGAAGCGGAACGTCCACGAAGCGTCCGGGCGTGTGCGCGCACGTTATACACGGAAGCGCAAAAGCGCGCTCGTCGGCTCTAGGTCTCTTCGCGGAGCGGTGCATAGAGCGCGGGAGACGCTCGTGTGTGTGTGTGCGCGTGCGGTTGTTTCCCTTATCGCAGTGCAGACGCTATACTTAGCCCCGCGGCCAGGCGTAAACCCCTTCCGACCAGAGGCAGAAGCAGCGCGCTGTAGCGTTCGCTGTAGGCAGCTGGGCGCGGTCTATTTGCGCCGGCGAAAACGCCGGGGTGTCTCGGCTCGCCGGAGAGTACGCCCCGTGAAACGGCGCACGCTTACACACGCACGCATCGGCACCCTATAGCATGCACGCAACGATAGCCGCTCTTGTAAGAGGCTCAACTTCCCGGTATCGAACACTGGATTAGGAAGACTTGGAGGGTGGGAGAGCGGCAGGATTTCGTTGTGGGGATCTTTTTGCCGTAGTGGTTTTCCTTGCGTGCGTCTTTTTGTACCCATACTTGGCGTTTCCGTTGAAGCAAGCGATGAATTGCGTATATGGGTCCAGAGATGACTGGTGGTCTATAGATATCTAACTATTTGGATTATAATACGTTATCCATGTATAATTCAACTGCGGCTGAAGAGAGCGCGTGGAGCGTGAGCGCGCTCACCGGGCAGTAGTAGTAGCGGCAGCAGTTGTAGTAGTATAGTAACAGTAGGTTGGTTTGGCTTTATGGGGTTTAACGTCCCAAAGCGACTAAGGCTATGAGAGACGCCGTAGTGGAGGGCTCCGGAAATTTCGACCACCTGGGGTTCTTTAACGTGCACTGACATCGCACAGTACACGGGCCTCTAGAATTTCTCCTCCAAAGAAATTCTAGCCGCCGCGGCCGGGATCGAACCCGCGTATTTTGGGTCAGCAGCCGAGCACCATAACCACTGAGCCACCGCGGCGGCTATAGTAACAGTAGCAGTAATGGTGTAGTGGTGGATGTAATGTAATGGTAGTCGCAGTAGTAGTAGTGGTGTAGTGGTGGTGGTGGTGGTGGTGGTAGTAGTAGTAGGAGAGAGAGAAAGGAATTTTAATGAGGGAAAAGGTGGAGAGGTCGGCCGGTGGTAACATGGCCCTGGCCTGCTACTCCACACAGGGGAAAGGGAAGGGGAGGAAAAGGAAAGTGCGAATGAAGGCTGATGATGGCATAATACAATGAGTTTCACGGGTGATGGGTCGTAGTAGTAGTAGTAGGTAGGACTACACAGAACCCGCTAAGGGAAATTGATTGTGCGTCGTATTCAAAGAATTTAAAAGGGTGGAAACGTCGGTCGCCGATGTATACACTGTTGCGACCTTCCGGCGCGACGGTCAAGGACGGGCTCACCCTACCGCCCATTAGTGTTTTTTTTTTTTTGTGTGTGTGTGCCATCTCCCACTTGTCGTTTTCCGCCACATGTCCTTCTGGCCCGGGGAGCGCCTGGGGGGGCGTTTGGAGGCTCGCGCTCTGGTCTTCCGAAGTAATCAGTTAGGAGCCGTGCCGGCTCACCCAAAGCGGAAGCTCCTTGTGTGAGCGCAGGCGCCGATGCCCCCCCCCCCCCCCCCCCCCAAAGGTGCCGCGGTTGGAAGAGGCTTTGGACAGCGTGGGGAGAGGCGGTTGTACTCCGGACGCCGAACGACGAGCAGCTAGCTTCGCTGACTGCTCGAGCGTTCCGAGAGATGTGTGGTTACTTGCTATTGATTCTTTGTATTTAACATGTAAATAAATTCACCGAGTTAAGTTTCAACGACTGGATCAAGTCTGATCATATGTGATTAGGCCAACGAATAGCGGCAGCTACGCATAGTTACAACATACACTGCGGGTATGGCTTCACGGAGCCACTGCTCATGGGCTTAAATCTCGGAGGCGGCTCCAGAGACGGATTTAAAGAGTGGGGTCGACGATGCAGTCCCCCCCCCCCCCCCCACCAAAGAGAAATTTTACATCAAAAACCTTCCTGAACCTTTCTTTTCAACAAAAGATGTCCGCAGAGTACAAGGCTCAAATTGGAACGCATCGCCCCTCCCCTCCCAGCTGCCTCCTCCAAAAGTGCCCATAAATCGTGCCCGGGCGTTTCCGAATCCATTACCGGCGCCGGACATCCGGTCATCAGTAGCCACCCATTAGCGAGATGCCTACCTTTTGCTATGCCTTTTCCTGAAATTTCCTCTAGCCTTCTACTCTCCCTTCGCTGTAGTTCAGTGGTCCCATTTCCTGCAATAGGTTCGGTAGTGGGGACGCATTTAGTCTTTCACGGTTAAATGTGAAGGCGGGAGTGACGTCTAACTCTCATCGAGAGACGAGACTGTCCGTGATCTCGAGAGAGTCACGAAGTCAGTTCGACGGAGAACTGCGCGTGTTGGGATCTAACGGTCGTTTCCTCGTGCACGTCCTCGATGTGGGCTGTATACGTCGCCCGCGTAGAAGCGGAAGGCAAAGCAAACACGGATGCGGTATATCTGGACGCAGTGAAGCGTGACCTTGGAGTGTTGGGAAGTTGTGCTGTGCCCATCGTGAACGTCCCAGGCCTATATCAGGTGGCCATGAAGTGCCACTGCACGTTCGCTCGTGAGCAGTGGAAAAGGGAACAAACTTATGGCAACCATTAATCGAGAACGTTCTGCTTATTTTTCCACTAAGTTTGAAAATGGCTTTTATGCGACGCGAGGAAAACTAGATAGAAAACAAGAAAAGCTCTGCTTGTCACACATAATTTTGGAATCATCAAGAAAATGTTCAAACTGTTGTTTCTTCTCATATTGCTGGCTACTGTACGACTCTTGATCCTTGCTTGCAGTCCTATGAGTGCGCTAGTATTTGAGTGTCTGTTGAGGACGTGAATTGTGATGAATTTTTGAAAATATTTTGTTGATTTTTCTCAACAGCTTACAGAAAGCCCACTTAGTTCCTTTGTTCACTTTTTTTTTTAGATTACGCTTGCTTTCCATTTCCTGGCCTCTTAATCAAGTTCCATATACATTACTACTAGAGAATGGTACATAAGTGTAACTTTTTCAAAGTACCGCTCGAATAAGTGGAGCAATTTTCCAGAACAAAATACAACAAATTATGTGGAACAACTGTCCGCTTAAATGAGAGAAATTTCATGCAGAACAGCGTTCTGTACACGCGTATCTGGAAAACTGTTCCCACCATATTTTGAAGATTATTATGTGGAACCGCTCTCCATTGATACTGCTTGTACTGGTTGGGCCTCCACATAACATTAGGTTTCACTGCCTTGCGCCCGTCTGCGGACACGCTCATCCACTCCTACAGCTTACCGTCCTCGCTTAGCGGGTGGCGGTAGTGGAAAACGTTTATTTGCTCTATTTTACAATATTTTTTTTTTGCGGCTTCAGATGGAGTCTTCCATCTTATCATCAGGGTCGGTTCCCCTAGTCCAGGCCTCCGCTGAGGGTAGCTGCCCTGCGTGCACGCCTTACTAGTCCGTGTTGGACTTTCAGGATGTCGCTGGATAGCATCCTCTCCCACTGTTCCGCACTCGGGTTTTCAATGATGGGTAGCTTGTCTATTTTCTGGCATGTCCATGTGGTATGGTATATGGTTGGTTTGTCTCCACACCACGGGCACTCGCTCTTGTACTGTGTGGGGTAGATTTTACTTAGGATGTTTAGGCACGGGAATGTTCCCGTTTGTAACTGTCGCCATGGTACGGCGTCTTCTCTATTGAGTTGTTTGCTTGGGGACGGGTATTTTCGTCTGGTCCCTCTGTAGTAGTTAAGAATGTCTGTATAGCTTTGGTATACCGGCTCGGGTTCCTCAGCGGGGTCGGGATTGTTGGATGCTCGGTTTGTTGCGTACCCTCGAGCTATCCTATCCGCCTCCTGATTTCCCGAAATGTCGGTACGTCCCGGCACCCAAACTATCGTGTGTTTGACCTGGTTGTTTTCGGTTGGCCTGGTTGTTTCGGGCTTGTGCGCTCGGCACTAATATTTCGGCATTTTTGGACAGTGCTTAACTTAATTACAAAAAAATATTTCCGTGAAAGGATATTTCCGTGAAAGCACCGCATTTATGCGGCGTGCAAAGCTGAACCGCCCGTGTACACTTTCTCGTGCCTCCTAAAAAGCGACGGCGGGCCATATAACTCTTGTTTTGAAAGCGAGCAGCCAGTTTACTGCAGTCTATAGACATGGAGCGATATTTGATTCCATTTTTTTACTGGACTGCCTAGATTAGGACATGAAAATAACTGCTTGTAAAGTGCATTATAGTACATGCACAACATCACAGCCTGACTGACAGTGTTTCCTTTGTCGGCGCGTGTCATCATTGAGAGAGAAAAAGGGTCTACAAAAGGAACCGAACAATTTGTTCCCGAATCCAAGAAACAGAAGAAAGTGATTCATTTAGGCCTAGCTGCTACGAGATAGATCGATAGAGATAGAACGAACGAATAGATAGAACGAGATAGATCGATAGAGGTGAATATTGGCATCCCCTTTGTATCGGGGTGGTGGCCAGGGGTATACCTTATACCTAGTAAATAAAGAGGTTAATTCTTTCCTTTGTTTTGTACTTACCCTCCCCCCCCCCCCCTTTCCAACCGAGGGACGACAGCGCCATCCATAAAAAAAAATCCACGCACGTTCGAAGAAAAGTAAATATACACTAAAGATTAGGCTCAGTCGTGTATATACTCAGCAACCTCAGCCCAGCCTGCAACAGTGCGCTTGTAATTCACTAAAAGCAAAGAACACCACGGTATGCTTGTCTTCATGGCTTCGCGCAAGGACCGAACTCGAACGAAATAAATAGAAAGAAAGCTAGGGAAGCAGTGAAGTATAGCAAATGTCAGCCCACGGCCAGTGGTTTTGGCTTTCTGCGCGCTACATAAATTAAGGATTTAGCGCAGACGGGGGTTTTGCAACGCGCGCCAGTGGAAAGGTGATCCACCCGTATTAATAGTCCATACGCAACCAGGGCGGATAGTGAAACGATGTGGGTTCGGGTGGCCGACCGTTAGGAAATCTGTCGGGAAGAAGAGAGGGGATAAGGAAGATAATTGCGTTCGGAAAGGGGGGAGGGGGGGGGGGGGACTTCCATTAAAGCAAAATCAATTCATCCTCCATCCTCCCTTTTTCACCACCAATCTCCGTGCTTTAGTTTTCATTATGTGGCTTTCCAGCATAACTGCCGCCATTGTCGAGCCCATCAATAGATAATAGTCACTGATCTCGCAAAACTGTGCAGTGTATGTACAGTTGGCTCCTCGCGGAGCAAGACAGCAGCTAGTCGGATACAACTCAAGACCGCAGCGGCTTTTCCCCGTCAAAGCACTCCCTTTCCAGCCAATGGCGACGGCCGATTTTCATGACACTGCTAGCGCCACAATGGAGAGAGGAGTCTATCCCCGACAATGGAGGGAAGGGATAATCTTCTTTCATCTACCGCTCCCTGCTTTGTCACACTAGCACGGTCATGAGAATCGGCCGACGACATTGCCTGGAAGGGGTTATTTGACGGGGCAAGAAGGCGAATCCGAGAAGCTATATGACTGTACAGGTATATAACTATAATGTACTAAATTTATAACCACGGTATGTTTGCGACCGGACGATTCTATGGCAGTCTACAGGCATATCGCATCGATCCTGTCTTCTTGTGATCATAAACACGAAGATTATGTGTAGTCCTGAAGCACTCACATGTATATAACTGTCTTTTTCTTCCATGCAGGAACTTGCATCGAATAAAACCCCCTTCCATCCTACATCCTCCGCTGCCTCCATTTTAGACGCCGCTAACTTCAAGATCGGCATCCAAAATGCATTGTAGTCGTATTTGTCGTGCTTTTCACTTACTGCGTCACTGTGTAATAATATAGGACTCCTCTCTGTAACGCCTTCAGGTCTAGAAAGTACATATGACCAAAATGAAGAACCGCGTTACTGAATGATGCCGCCGCATAGGTGACGATAGAGTTATAGCCTACACAGTGCTGCACGCTTTTAGTTAAGCTGGTTCTACGTTTCATCATTGTTCGAAGTTAGCTCGCGTCTGCGAGCCGTATATAAACCGGGATCTATTACTCCCTTTGTCTTGTTTTTTTTTCTTTCTTAGTGTTGAAATATGATCCATCGGACCCTCTTAATTAGCGGCTGTTGCCGAGGGCCTGGATTTTATATAACGTTTGCTCGGCAAGGCACTGTCGTGATGTATGGATTAAAAGGCAACGGCGCTTTTTTTTCTTTATTTATTCCTCACACAGTTTCTAAGAGGAGGCCAAGGCTAAAGGCTGAGAGCCTGACGAAGCCTTGGCCCATTGTACAAATTTTTGCAGCAACGAACAGAACTCAGGCACGGCAAGAACTGCGCTATACAAAGTACACAACCTTGGTGGTGACGCCCCAGCCGTTTAATGTGAAAATTTGTTTTAAAATTTTAGGTATTAGCATTGTTTTCTGGTGCTCAGCGAGTGTAAAGATGTAATCGCGTTATTTACTAACGCATCAACTGCGTTTATCACCAGCACGCACAGTATGGTTCATTACTTCTAATACGTGCGTGTTGTAGGTTTAATTCGTGTTTCAAGAAGGAGACTGCGATGCATGAATTAACATCGCTCCGTTAGTTTAGTTATCTGGGGGTGATTACGCACCGTTCTCTCCTACACACAAGTCATCCTTCGCTACCACTACACCCTTTCTTTTCTGGCCTCGTTCCAAGAACTAGTAAACTTTTATTTTTCGAAAGAGATAGATGCAGCCCTATGACTCATCATCGTCTGCCACTCATCGCTCATTTCCAGGAGCCGGTCGGAGTGTAGAGGCTCGCTGTCAGCTCACAAACAGGTGCTCATCGTGGACAGGCCCTCACGAAAGATCGCCTGAATAACACGCCTGTCCTGGGACAAACATGCCTTACAGCTCACGACAGCCGTACTGATGAACACGGGTGAGCCAAGTCAACAACTCGCTCTAGGTCTCCTCCACCGATCATCGGTATGCAGCCTGCTAGCTGAACGGCTGACCTCAGGTGTCCCCTGGCGGCGACGTAAGGCATTTGGCGTGAGCAAGTTTCGCCGAAAACTTCACCAAGAGACGAGCGTTTTTACACGCACGTATCAAACCAGAGACTCCGCCCTCGGCCCAATCCGCTTTGACCAGAGTGGATTTCGTCGAATCATTGACTCAGAGGCAAACGACTACACCTTCTGCAGACACCGACGAACCGACTCCTTCGTCGATAATGAGCCAAGCCAGTCACGACCTGGGCCAGAACGGATTTCCTCCAGTTCTCGAGTGCAGAGCAAACACTACGAGCACTGGTCAACTAAACGACGCCTTCAATAACTCGGCAAAAGCCGGCCAGTCCGATTTGAGTCAAGAACTAGTCTTTTGCACACAATTATACAAACATAGACACGCTCCAATTGCGATTATCACAAAATTGTTTATTTAGCAAGTTTGGCCCCTTGGCCACAGTAAGGTACATGATTCGAACATACTGCGACAAAACCCTGCAACCTGACAGGTGAAACTTTCGTGGAACTTCTAATAAGCGCCAATAATCACAGCGATCCTTCAGTAACTCGACAACAGCTGAGTGACCGGATCTTCGTCAAGCGCCTGTCTACATACAAGCGTACAAATACCTCTGCACTCTAATCATTATGATGCTAAAGGACATCACTCAGTTCTCGGTCAAAGTGATGTCCAAAACTGGACCATGATATCGCACCAGAGTAACTTCCATTCAACCCGACACTAAACCGCACAACGCAGTGATCAAAAATCCTCCAGCTCTTTCCCCCTAGGTATAAGTGTCCGTTCTCACTGGCAAAGTCAACGACACGGCCACTGACATTCCCCGACCGCCAGCGCAAGGAATTCGACCGGACTAACCTCCGGCGAATCAAATCGAAGCCGCGACCCAAAAAGTAAGTTTCTACAAACGCTGACCAAGTCAACGACTCGATCGATGACTCCTTCGAAGCCGACACCTCATCAAACCCGAACTTCGTCGAAATTCGTCGAAATTCGTCTACTAGAAGGCAGGCATAAGACGAAACGCGCGCTTCTTGGAGCGGTGCAGCTTTTACCGGCCGACCGACGGAGTCTGTCACTCGGAGCACGAAGCGAAAGCTTCGTCCCACGCGATACGTCGACCTTGTTCCTACCCCACCCCCCCCCCCCCTCTTTTTTCTCCCGCGCCGTCTCAGGTAACAAGTCCGCGCACCGGCCAGCAGCGGGGCGGACCGTAACAGAACCGTGGGCGAGGAACGCGACGCCGCCAGACGTCGACGGTGGCGGCTTACCCCCCCCCCCCCCCCCCTTCGTCCTTCTTCGGGAACGGCAGAGCAGAGCAGACTGACAGGTTACTAAAACCATGCAGAGAAGGTGCCGTCAGCCAGTTACAGTCTTGTATTGAAAAAGGATGTTTTCGCGTAGGTCATTTAGTCCTCCTTAAAACGTTCCGTATGAGCGCAGGTAGGAATAAACCGTCCGTACGGAATAGATTATGAGATTAAGAAGTTTGCGGGGATACAGTGGCCGCGCAAATGACAGAGGACAGGGTTGATTGGAGAGACATGGGAGAGGCCTTTGCCCTGCAGTGGGCGTAGTCAGGCTGGTCATGATGATGATGACGGAATGGAAAAAAAGAAATACATAAATCCGTACTTTTTTCACAAGTGTTCCGTATGGTCTCCGTATCATTTCAGTAATATTTCATATCAGCTTTTATTTTCATGAGAGTATGTATGATATCCTACTCTGACCGTATGAATTTCAACTTTCCCGTGTACGTTGTTCGTATAGTCTGTATAGAATCAGTGTGTTCCATATATCTTCCATATGAGTCATGCGGAAAACGCAACAGGAACGTCATGTGAAGTTCGCAAGGGAACAAGGCAATGAAGCTGCGCTTGATGCTAACACCCCGTGTACGATATATATCATGTAGCAGAAATCTAGTAGCTCGATTAACCCTGAGTCGTTACCGGTTTTACTTGCTCAGTAAGTTGCGTCACCGTACTTGTTGGTGAGAGAACTCACGGATGATCCTTCGCTGCGAATTTTGCGCGTGATGATACTGTTACGAACTAGCAAAATCTGCATACGAATGCGGTCGTGGACGAGGGAAACCTCATTTGATTCCTTAATTTTTTCATGACTATATCCCTCAAAGGTGAATCAGTTAAAGAAGGTAGAAGGGCCGGCGTATTAATTAATATAAAATAAACAAAACAAGGTGTCTGCGTGCCCTGCAGTGCCCCTGCAGTGCAGGTACCGAGAGCCACTCCATCACTGACTGGCGTTAGCAATTAGCACCACCAAATGTGATTCTGAACGCTAGATTAAGAACCTACGCACGCGTCTTCAGTGGGCGGCTCCTGGGTAATTGAAAACGGTCTACAAGAGCGAAGACCATTCACAATTAGGCGTCGTCAGCTCTAGTTTCTCAGCGCTGCACGGTATTAACGCGCGGCAGACAACGTGACTAGATCGGAACACAAGACGAGGGAAAGGGAGAAGGCCGTAGATGCCCGACTCTCGATCCGTGCACGTCCGGGCGCGTCCATCTGAGTGAATAGCGGCCGAGGAGGGTCACACTCTTTCCGTCGTTTCGAAGAAGACCGCTCGCTGGGGAACGAACCTTGTGACCGCGCGGTGACCGAACTCCGGACGGTGACCGACTTCGCTGAATTTTCTTTCTCACGCGACGCTGCTCCTGACGCCGGCGAAGGTTCTTCGAACCTTGGCGCCAGCGTGAAATTTGTAATTGAAAGACGCAAGATAATGTGGGATGTCTCACTTAAACTTTCATCTTGCATGCCGGAGGTGTGGGGTTCGATCCCCAGAGACGCCGGGTACCCACCGGTGATACAGAGGGCACAAGCTTTCCCCTGTGCCCCTGCTCGGCTTCTCTGAGGTGAAATACCCGAGAAATGAGTCGCTGACCCCACTGTGTATAAAAAAAACGCACTTTGTGCCATGGTGCTTTTTGGTCAAAGGTGCCATTGCGCCATTAAAATTCATCATCATCATCACCTTCAACTTGTTGAGAACGTTTGACCGGAATGCGCGAGACTAATTATTCCTCTCTCTAAGCTAGAACTTGTAAGTAAGGAATTGAAAAATAAATAAAAGAATAAACAACTTGGAAGTGTTCTAAGAACGTCCTGCGTCTCTTAAATTTTTTTTACTATACCGCCTGTGGTCCCATTTACAATTTTTAAAAATGAGGACAAAAGAAGTTTCTTATGCCTTTCGAGTAACTAACTAAGGCTTCTGGGAATAGCAACAAACGTTGTAAAAAAAAGGGAGATGTATTGCACCGATGATCGCGCTGAACGAAACTGCGGCAGGCATGTTTTAACTTCGACTAAATAATGAATCATTGGCACATTATGGTGCGATGTGTGACCACTTCATAGGACGGTCAATCTATGTGACTTCCACTGCCGCAGACGTCTCTTCGCTGCGTTTTCCGCAATCCCGTGGCAGCGCCATCTGGAGAGACACATGGGGGAACCGTGCCCGTCCGTGCAGTGTAGTAGCATGGCCTCGGATACATGCGCTGGCCAAAATCTCGGAGCCCGTTGTTGAGAAAGCCCCGAAGCCCCGCAAGCGTGGGCGCGTGTCCAAGGCGGTCGGTCGCTCCTTGCAGCTCGCAGCAGTCGGACCATCGCGCCCTTTTTCCGCACATACGACGGCCGAGAGCTCGCGTGTAACGCCGGCGAGCCGTGAAGGGCTTCACCTTGGAGCGTCCACTTCGCCGCCACTCGGTCGCATACCCGTTGCGTGCGCCATTGCGCAAACTCAGGCTGTTGCGCAACTGCCTGCCGGGTCCTAACCTAAACACCGCTACGTGCCGACTACATGGTGCGTCATATGCCACGCTGCAGTGTAACGCTTTCAAAGGGGTATTTATTGGCCACTTTTGGAAGGGGCGTTTGGGGTCAGGTGCGGCCCTAGTCTCAGCTTGCATTCTTCGAGCTTTCTACACAAACAAAATGCCCCCCCCCCCCCCCCCCCCCCCCTTTCTAAGCAGTTCTCCGTCAAACTTTCTGGCTTTAGGGAAAACGGTTCCTCCACCCACTCAATTTCAATGGACTACCGTTCATTCGACGTCGCTTAATTAGAACTTCCAGTTCATTACAACTCGCACTTGAGTCCTGCCAACATCGAGAGAATAAAAAAAAACTGCATACTCCGAGCACATGTTCGGTCACCTTCGAGAGTCGACTTACGGCTGCTAAAATAGGCAAGCGGGTAGCATGCATATAGGAAAGCAAACGCCTGTTAATTATGTTATAGTGGAAATTAAGACGAGGGAATCGACTCAGGCAGCACGCATAGTGATCGGAACTCGCAGCCGCCGACATGTTAAGATGGCACAGCGGAATACAGAAGGAACGGAAATGTACTCGGCGGAACAGAGCATCAGTGGAAGTGATGATGATGATGATGATTTGATCCTTATAGAGCAAGGAAGGCGTGTCCGAAGAGAGCCAAGGCAAAAATATTTTTGGTCTGCATGTAGTAGGCCACAGACCCATCTTCTCCAAGCATGTCACCCCAGAGAAGTCGGGCACGGGGCCAAAGGTGAGCTTTCACCCTTCAGAAAAGGGGTGTATATCCTGAGGCGCTGGGAATCGAACCCTGCACCTCCCTCATTAGAGTAAGATACGCCGCTAGGCCACCGCTGCCATGGCAGGGATGACAAGTGAAAGCCCTCAAGGGTAGACGCCGCGGGCAAGATCAGCTTAAGGTCACATCAAGAGCGTATTTAACTCTAGCCATCATGATGAATTTGGGCCTTCTTAATGACGGAACGGGTGCATATGGATTCAGGTTTCAGCGCAACGCGAAACCTCGCGCCTGTCGCTGGCATTCATTAGCCGTCAAAACCGGTCGTTCAGCCAATGGATGTTACCCGATTCCTTCGCCAAAGCCAACGCAGTCCCCAATGTGCTGGTGCTTTTGCTTCCGTAAACGAGCTCTCGTTACCCGTCGGTAGACCATTATCGAGCTCGTTGTCCTCACCACTTAAGTTCTGAGCTGCTCTCATCTTTTTATTTCTATTTCTACGATTTTTTTATTCCCGCTAATATCAGCTGCTTTTCTTTGAAATACTCGGCATGGCCCCTAACTATCATTTGGAGAAATCCAGACACGACAGGCATATGCAGGCACCTTACGCTTAGCTACAGTGTATGTAAAGCAAAATAAAGTGGGACGCATAACACCGCTAGATTTTCCTGAGGACGCTACTATGGTTAGCTCGCTCTTTGAACGTACATGCTAAGCGCCTTTTCACTGATTTCTCCTAATGCAATTTATTTATCGTTCCCCTCAGGGCCAGAGGCATTACAGAGGGGGAGTGGCAAAAACACAAGAATATGATTAGAAAAATACAGCAGTGAGACAAATTCAAATAGCACCTGAGTATACAATGCTAGATATAGCTTCGCGGAACATCTCGTAGTTATTGGTGTCTGCAATATCTACGGCAAGGAGATCCCAGTCACGCGAGCTGCGCGTCAAGAATTACTGAGAAAAATATTTGGTGTTACAGCAATCGAAACCGACTGTATGATTATGGCCAGTACGATGGGATACATAAAATGACTGTGGGATAAGGCGATCGCGCAGCACAGGATGATGGTCAACATGTGAAATAATGCGATACGAGACACTTTTCGACGAAGTGACAGCAATGGAAGAGAAAGGCTAGACTTCATAGTAGTTATGCTTGTAGTGCGGTTGTAACTAGTCAGGATGAAACGCGCAGAGTTATTCTGAACCATCTCAAGAGAAGCAATATGACTGTCATAAGGAGGATACCAGACTGATGACGTATACTCTATTTTGGAAGGAATTAGTGTTTTATATAGCAAAAGTTTCACAGAAGAAGGAGCGCTGAAAAAATTGCGACGTAAGTAACATAGCATGCGATTAGCATTGTTGATTATGTGCTCGATATGAAGAGACCAGCTTAGGTTAGCAGTGACATGAACGCCACGGTGTTTATATGATAATACAGACTCTAAGGACATGTTATAAATATAATAGGCTGATTAGTCATTATCAACTGTTCCGCACGCGCACTAAACGCAAGCAAGTTGACTTGCACGAGCTCGCACGGGTCACAATTTGGCTGGAGTGCAGCGAAAGGGGTGTGAAAATTTTCGCGAATACAATAACGTCTTTATTCTACCCGTGCAGTACGCTCGTGCATGCTGACGCTTAGCAGCAGCCAAAAAACTCGCATTCTTCAGGCTTTCCGCTTCGCCTCAGGAAAAAAGAAAGTGACGGCAGCTGTATCGTTATTCAAACCAACACACCTCATAGGTCTCGTTCTCGAGAGAAGCCGTAGTCCGTCCGTGTCGCGAAAAAGTAGGTAGCCCACCATCCAAGACGGGGGGATGGGGGGGGGGGGTTACATTTATCATATGCCCATATTCAGATCGCCGTAGCTCATACATTCAACCCATCGTATCTCATATTCAGTCATATATGCAGCCCACCATGTCTTATGCATCCAACCATATGTTCAGTCCACTTCATTTCTCACATGTAAACCGCCATATCTGAAAACTTCAACCCCACATTTTCATGTACTCAAACCACGAATTTTAGAGTATTCAAGCAAACCGCCGTATCTGCTACGTTCAGCCCATAATATCTGATATATTCAACGATTTATTCAACATCCCGCTTCAACGTTGCTCCACGGATGCGGCCGCTTCTTGACTCATATGCAATCTGGATTACATGCACGCACGACGAAAGATGCCGCAGGAGTGCGCCATAATGCCAAAGTTTTGCCTTACGACGATCATTACCCGGTTTCCCCAGGGAAGGTTTCTGACACAAGTAAGAATCTAAAAAAAATGAAATGCAGCAATAAAAAAAAGCTCGCTGCAACTGCTGTAGATATGCATTTCTACCGTTTCCACAGATAAGCCCTTGTGTATTGTCCGCGGATATATTATTCGTCTTCCTCGTCTACTATACTTCTTTATCATCCAAGCTCACCTGAATAAAGCATATAATCACTCTAAACGCAAATTGACCTTTAAGGCAGTAAAAAGTGAGTAATAGGTCCTCTAGCGCACACACCCTATTCGGCCCATCATTTGCACCACTTCCGTCATTAAAAATACAGAATACTTGTGGTCGGCAACATAAGCAGATGCCCTCTTCAAAACGTGCAAAGTTCTTGCAGTTACCAGGATTTTAACCGAGGCTTCAATCTCCTCTAGTTGCTAATCTCAAGGCCGCTGGTGCCGCGGTTAAAAGCCTCCATCCATGGCTAACTGGATCAGGTTACTATGATTTTATGTAGGAATAATCCTCCGTTGCCAACAGTAAAGCAATTTAGTATATTTAGTGACCGAAACCTACCTCGGGGCTTGGACAGCATACCGTGACCTATTAGGGTGTGCGCTAAAGGACCGGTTACTCCGTTATACGCTAATTCGTGTTTACATATATCTGTCCTCTCACATGCTTGGCCATGCATGCTGTGTATACGCTTATAAAGACAATGTTAGGCATATAATATTATTCGGGTCGGTTTGCACTAGGCTCGTTATACAGGAGAGTTGTGCAGTGCCGACTCGAAAGTAGGTGAAAATGTGACGTGCGAGCCCGAGGCTGCATTTCTGCATTGAAAAAATTGGGCCGCAACCCTGTTTGACAAAGTAACCAACTTGCCCAGAAGCTCGTTTTACTAAAAACCCTGTCTTTCTAGGTGGCGGCAGCACTTCGCAGTCAAAGTATACAGCCTTTCGTAATCACAAGGCCCACAGCCCACAGTGCGAAGAAAGTACGTCGAAAGCGACAGAGCGCCCCTTTGACAAGCGAGACAGCCTTCGCCGAAGGTCCCTCGTGGCTGGAGGGGAGGGACGGGCGATCGGCGACACAGACTGCGTCGGTGGAGACACGAGAGAGATCGCACTGGAGAGGGGTCCGAGAGAGAGAGAGAGAGAGCAGTGTACAGAGCCGCGCGGCTTGCCTGGGTCTCCGATAAAGGCCGCGCTAATTAATACAAATGGCGACCGCCGCCTGTGTCCCCGCCACCGGAGCCGGAAATGACGCCAGCAGGCGACCATGCGCCCGCGGCCCTGGGCTCGCCTGCAAGCAACGAGGAGCGATGGCCGTATATATAGGGGGCGCCATAGGCGCTAACTGTCTGATGCGCTCTGATTGCGTATCTCCTTAATACCCTCTCCCGTTTGACGCTGGTTTTTCCTGCTTTTTTTTTTTCACTTTCGGGGTTGTGACAGCGCAAATTAAACTCGACTACACGTGTTTGCCCTATTTCATGGCTTCTTATTAGGCGTTCACTTAACGTTGCACTTCTTGTCGCTTTGATCGAAATCAACCAGTCTCTGATGGCTTCTGGAATCCTTGTTGCTTAGCTGGCGACGCGACAGGTTTGATCCCATTCAGGAGGTCGCTTATCGGGCTCGCCAAGAGTATGAACGAATGCCGGCGGCGACAGCTAGGTCATTAGGTCTGTCACGACCTTTTAAGCTGGCACTGATCCATTGGTCTCTCGGCACACTTTTGGGGCGCAGAAGAATTGGCTGAAGCTTGCAGTACGTCTGTGCATGGGCGTCCGGAGGGGGGGGGCAAGGGGGGGCGGTTGCACCCCCCTGGAAAATCACTCACTCGAACAGTGAGTGATGGCCGCACACCAGGGGCGGTGGTGCGCTCAGTCAAAAGGGTAAAAGCAGCCCCGCATGGTCACATCTGCGAAATGCCGCGTCCGGGCGTGCGTCGTTCCGCCGTTTTCAAACCACGCCATCGTTAGCTCTACTGAAGGGCGACCTGTTCCAGACATACAGCGGCACCGGCGAGCATGTGTTTCGAGCCGCCTTGAGATGGGTGTCTGTTTCTTTGATCTCTAGAGAGATAGCGACACGGAGGCAGACAGTGCACGGGGCATCTTGTTTTCGCCTATGTCGTTACGCCGGTCACCGATGAATTCTTAAAGGGCCACGGACCACCCCAGCTCAGCAGACACTCTCTACCTCTCTTTCAGCGAGCCTCCTCTCCTTCCATTCCCTCCTCGAAATTTTTCTCTCCCGCTCCTCGTCGAGTAGGCTCGGCAAGGCAAAATCACCCCTTCCTTCTCCGGTGTAAGCCGGAGGCGTGGTGTCTGTGGAGCGCGTCACAGGGCGACGTCATGGCCCCGCCTTCAATAGAAATCTTTTCTTGGTTTTTGCATTTTCTCCGCACACTGAACGATCGAGAGGCGCGATCGGCTCGACCACCTAGACTTGTTAGCGAGCGCATCCTTTCATACATCTGTTTGTCATTCCCAGTTAACGAGCCACCTTTTCATTTTCTTTTAGGCCTCCCCACCGTTTCACGAGCGGAGGGGCGGAAGTCGGTTGTGTTCGAAACACACGGCGAAGCGCGGACCCGGCAACCGCCCGTTTGCTTTTCTCCATGCGTGTTTGTGTTCTGTGTGTTTGTGTCTTTTCTCCGCTCCAAAGCATATGTCATTCATTGGAGTCAAGGCGTACGCAAGATGCACGAAAGATAAGCGGTATGTGTGCGGAGCGGTAAAGTGGGCGAGCGAGGGAAAGGCTCTGCTGCACTACTAATTAAAACCTTGTTTTGGGGGGCTCGCATAGAAGAAAAGAAACTGAGAAGGGAGCGCGCACGCAGAGCGTCTCGTGACGGGATCACGGCGGGGGGGGGGGGGGGCGAGCCAACTCCCTCAGTTTTACTGTTTTTTTACTTTTTATGGCTAGGGTTCAAGGCTGTCGCCGCACGCTCCCTCCGCAGTTTTTTTTTTTTGTTCCTTCATGCGGGTTTGTAGGCATGAGCCAGAACAGAAGGCGCTGCGGAAAGCGTTGTGCAGACGACGCGACGCCAAGGCTACGCCCAACCTTCTCCCGTCAGTAAGAACGATGCACCAATGGAGTGCCTTTAGCGAAAGTAGCCCCCCCTTGACGTCAGCGGGGTGCAGAGTAGTGGGCCGGGCCCGTTTTTGAAGGAAGGAAAGAACGAACGGGCTTTGATTTGAATTTTCGCAGCTTTTCGGGGCGCGCATGGCTCTAATATTTTGCAGAGGTTATCTTCGATGCCTCATCTATGCAGTGGGCTTGTTTTTCAAAAATGTCCGGACCCTGGTCAGTGGCCCTTTAAGGAGGGAAGGAGAAATCAGCCGTGTCCACCCCCGCTTTGTCGGGCTGCTCAGGGGCAAGCGGGCGATGAGTTGGCGCCGCCGCCGCTCGCTGTCTCCTCCGATCCACGTGTAGCGCAGTTCGGTAGAAGCGCCGCTTTCAGAATCTCCGGCAAAGGGGATTAGCTGCTTTTGTTCACGGCGACGCAGTCTCCCGAGGCGCCCCCACACCAGCGTTCTTTGCGTCTTCTGTGAAAACCAGCGCCTTTGGTCAACGCAGCCCGATGGCGCCTGCCTGGCTCGCCTGTCACCTCTGGCTGGGCCTCAAATCACAACAGCGCCCATGTACTGTGCGTGTCAGTGCATGGTAAAGAGACCCAGGTGGTCGACATTACCCGGAACTCTGTACTACTCCATCCCTCATAGCCTGAGTCGTTTTGGGGCTCTGAACCCCATAAAAACACAAAAACAAATTTTCCGACCGGAGTGGCGAGTGTCCCTTCCCCTCGGAAGTTGCGCGGCGTTCCTTTCACCCCCAAAGTGCGCATTCGGGGATACTGCGGCAAGTAAGCCCTCGCACGTGTGCGCGCCTCTGTGTTTGTGCTTGGGTGTTTTTAGTGGCCGGTTGTCAGCGAAGCTGAGAACAACCAAGACAGCGGACGAGAAAACGACGAGCGGCGAGCAGTGTGTGTGGGGTTGCTCGACTGTGCGGATGCGCAAGCAAGATGGAGCGAGGTGTATGAAGCTGCGAGCGTGCATTTATCTTGTAAATAAGTTTTCGTTGTATATATAGTCATCTTTTGTTTTCAACGTACGCGTTCAACAGTTTTTCCAATCAATGTGTATGATGAGTGTGCACCGAGAGCGTGTAATGAAGCACAGAAGTGAATTTATCACACGTGTAATTACGCAATTCGCCCAGAAAAATCCGAGGCGCCTACAGTTGCTGTTCAAGGAAGACTGACTGAGTGACTGTAGTTGCGTGTTTGCGAACATATTGTGCTGTGTGCTGGTCATCAATCCGGGTGAGTCGAGAACCCGTATGCAGGAAGACTGAGCACTCTTCTCCACGAAGTGATATAGCATCTTTTTGCATTTTTTATTAATTTTAGTTGTTTCTTCGTTGATAAACTCCAATGTACCTCTCCTAGCCGCGCTTTAATTTGCTGTTTGTAATTTTTCTTTCATGTGTGCATTTTGTTTAATTTTTATTTATATATAAATAAATAAATTTACTCCGCAAATAGCGCCTTTTTGCTACGAACATACCCCCCCCCCCCCCCCCCCCCGGGGCACCAACGGGCCCCCCCCCTGCAAAAAATTCTGCGGACGCCCTTGCGTCTGTGCTATCTTCGTATAGTGTTGACAGCCGTACAGCTACACAGTTTGTTTTCATCACTCTAGAATTCGTCCGAACTTGCCGCAAGACTTGGCTGCTGGAACAGTGTGGATGAGACGGTAAAGGTCCACTTTGAGAAACAGTGTGAAGGACACTTGCCCACCCACAACTAAGGACAACGTTTGATATATTGCAGACAATAAATGGTGCGGCAGCTCTTTCCCTTCTTCGTTTCCCTTTCAATTTGACAGCGGAAAGGACAAATAACGGTGTTTTGGAGGCCGCCTAAGCTGTATCATGACCACCCCAGTCCAGCCGTGGCTGTGTACACACTCACAACTTTATGAACATGATACTTTCGGACGAATACGCCAGCTTACTGCCACTCTGCTGAAAAACGTGTGTGCACAGGAGGACCTCTACTCTCCTAACACATAACTAGGGGCTCCGCCGCGGTGGCTCAGTGGTTATGGCGCTGGGCTGCTGACCCGTAAGACGCGGGTTCGATCCCGTCCGCGGCGGCCTAATTTCGATGCAGGCGAAATTCTAGAGGCCCGTGTACTGTTCAATGTCAGTACACGTTAAAGAACCCCAGGTGGTCGAAACTTCCTGAGCCCTTCACTACGGCGTCCTTCATAGCCTATGTCGCTTTGGGACGTTAAACCCCCATAAACCATAAAACACATAACTAGGCCGAAGAAGTAAATTTATCCACTTCCGCTGTTACTTGCGTCCTAACAATAAAAGATATACACCACCACGACTCCGACATACTTATCTGGCCGGCATAGAACGACTGCTTTCATCTGTTTTTGTAAGACATGCTCTGCCACCTACGCTTGTGGTAGAAAAACGGAAGCGCGTATACAGAGTACCGAAAGAGTATGGGAATAATGCCATGCGTGTGTGCAGGCTGAATTGTGCCACCGCGTTTCAAGAGCCTTTGCGATAGGAACTACTCCAAATAAGAACCTGTGCCTCTACGGCTTTTCGCTGTTCATCTTGTTGCGAAGCGATCACGAGCAAATGGACGGCAATGCGCACTGTTATGGAAAGAATGACAAACAATACCTTACGTACGTAGCTGCCTTTGCACAATATATAAGTGGTGCGCACGTCCGAAATGACGACCTTGCTCGAGTGGAATGCCCGCGATGTCCTACGCGGCGTCGACTCCTCTATTGTTAAAAGCTGAGGGCAGCGCAAGAGAAGGAGAAAAAAAAAGATAAAAGCGAGAGGAAAAGAATCCCGGGAGGTCTGTCACATACATAAACGTCGAAGAGCCTTCAAAGCGACGGTGCTTTGCCGTTGAGTTTATTGCTCATGGCCCGCCTGCTTCGCCATCTATTGTTCATGTTTTGTTGTTTGTCCACGAGGTATACGTAAACTCAAGAAGTGTACGTGCGCTGGCTCCTTGATGAGGGCGCGTCTGTCAGTGCGTTGCGAGAGTCATGCGTTCTTTTTTTTTCCCCTTTATTTTTGCTTTAAACGAAGCGCATTTCAATTATTCCCGATGACAGTCAAGTATACACGTCTGTGTCAGGACCTCTTTTTTTGCTGAACACTAGTGTATTCCCGCATGGCCTTGCGCAAGTTTTTTTTTTTTTTATGTGGGCGAGACAAGGTCAAGGTTTTTTCGGCTCCAACTGCTTTTCATGTCGCGTCAGTTTCGTAGCTGTAGAACGAAATACCTTTAAGCGAGAAATTTTAGATGGGAAAATTATGCTTAACCCCTTTGTGTCGACAAAAAATTCCCAGGCACTCCTAATTACATTATGCGTTAGAAACGCGATAGCGTTAGAAGATGCTGATGCCTTTACCAGTAATGACGTCACTTCCCTCCAGCCAATGGGATTTATCTGGTCTGGTGACGTCACTTTCTTTGAACCAGTTGGGGAATGCTATGCCCGAAGAAGCATTTTGGCCCCTTGAGGCTTATGACGCTATTGCGTTAAAAAATTCAAGGAGTGCAATGATTAAATGGACCCCCCCCCCCCCCTCCAACCTCGTCCTCCAAGGATAACCTATAAATCTGCTTCTGTTTATCTGCTGTCAGGTGTTGCGGCTTCGCGTAATAGTGCGGGAAAAATTGATTTCATATCCTTTCTAGTGTTTCTTTTGTGACGTCTGCGGTTTCCGCTTATGGCAGCTAACGAACGAGTTGTTGAAGGCGTCTTCGAAAAGTGGACGACGCCGAAGTTGGCGCTACAGATTTACCTCCGTGTATATGGGCATTCTTAACAGTTCAGGTAGACGCCATGCACGCCTTCTCTGTTCAGCAGAACGCGCAAATCGAAGCCCTTGCCCACACTAACGACTGAAACAATGAAAAAAAAAAAAAAACTGCCAATGGGTGGCTCGCCTTAACACAGTTCATTTACCACTTAAGTGCAATAACCATAAACCCTCTCGCAGTCACTCCCTAAAAGACAAAATTATCAACTGTGGTAGGCACGTTGCCGTTATAACTTACACTGTCTCGGTTCTTATCCGCGAGTTTTCTCGTGTGCGCACCATGTTCCCATATCTTCTCTTGTAATCGGCCGTAGTACACTGTGCGTCATTACATATAAACAATAGTGTAGACACTATTCAAAAATTTCTTATAGACTCTGTTGCCTTCGTGCAGATATGGTTTTGTTTACGGAGTTTTAACATCCCAAAGTTCCTGGTAATTTCCTCCAACTGGGGTTATTTAGCATGCACTGATATCGCACAGTACACGGGCCATACTGGCTTCCATCGGAATGTGACCGCCGCGGCCGGGATCGAACCCGCGTCCTTCAGGCCAGTAGCTGAGCACCATAACCGCTAAGCAACCGTGTGGCGGTTATTCGCACAGATATGCCCTTCTGTCGACACTAGGTACTTACATAAAGATGCAAGTAGATAGGAATGACTATTTCCTCTGTCCATTTTGGTGTGGAATGTAAGATATAACGTCCCGAAATGACACATGGAATGTGTGGGACGTTTCTTTCTCTCTCTGTAGACGGTCCAAAAACTTAAGCCGATACGACATAAGTCGATAGCCTGCTTCTGCTTTTCTAGTCGGGGTCTGTGGTTTTTCCACTGACGGAAGCAGAGAGTTACTTTATTTATTCACAGTCTATAAACAATCTCTATAGGGCAGACCGATTGGAAAATTTATTTATATTTGCCTTTTCGCTTTATAAAGACTGCCGATGGACTAATTCTATTGCGATGCCCATTTCTTGTTCTTTGTGGCGCCATCTATCTGTAGACGCAACTTGGCAGGAAATTGTTCCTCCGTCGCGGCGCGTTTTTCACACTCTTAACGCCCACGCTGCAGAGACAACGCCATGGGCAAGTCCGCGCGCGCGCGCGCTAAAGACGTCATTTATCTAATTCACCGCAGACGCATATTGCGAAGGCAGAAGAAGGACGTACGGGCTCACCGCCGCTGAGCACGAAAGTTTTATTTTCACGGACACTGCTCACTTCCCCAACTGCACACCGTTACGAGATTGCGTCTCGCCGCATGACCCTACCCTCTCCTTCTTCGCCTCCTCTCCCTCAGTCACTTCCGACAAGCGTGGAGATAGCCGCACCCTCTAGTGTCTTTCTATGTCTGTATGTCAACTATATGTTCATAAAACATCAAATATGAAGTACGTATGCGATAGTGAGGGAACTGCGTGAGTGGTGTCACATTGAGAGCGAGCTGCTTGCGTCGGGAGCTTAGGTCTGTATGGTTTGTGTGTCCTTATGTGTGGGTATTTGCCTTCGCGATAGCATGCCTATGCCTTCCGAGGACGGCAGACATTCGCTGGCACGGATATACGATGACTTCACGCGAGATGTAACTGAGAACTGCTTTGCAGGAGTTACGGTACACTTCAAAGACACATACGCGCATACACTTACACACCTTGGAGGACTGTTTAATAAGAGGCCTGTGTGGTGACTTGAAGCGGCGTCTCAAGGTGCCCGCAACGCCGCCACATTCGAAGGGCACCGACCAAGGTCCCCTGACCCTATACACCGTGCAAGCAGACACGGCGCGAAGACGTTTGATGCCCTTGTCTGCTCGTTTCAGGTCTTTATGTTGTTGTCTTGCATTTTGGGGGGATCTTAATTCTTAAGTTAGATGCCGTGCCTGTGAGTCGGGGAATGCGGGCATGTTTTTTCTCTTTAATAACATTTTTTTTTGTAGCGAAAGCTGCACTGGCCACAAACTTGCGATTTCGCTGTGGCGGTGCTCCGTGGAGGCAGAGAACCGACCTTGAGCCGTTGCTTAGCAACCGCCGCAACTGGCGGCGCCGCGCCATTTGGCATGACGTCACACCGCGCGCCTCGCCGCGTATGGTATGACGTCACACCGCGCGCCAAGCGCGACTGGAATTTTGAAATTAAGGTAGAGGGCAAAGCTGTACCGAAAGTTAATCACATCAGGATCCTCGGACTTTTTATCCAAGAGGACGGTTACAATGAAGGAACGATCAAGAAGCTCAGCAACTACGCTGCGCAAGTAACAGGGATCTTCAGGAGGGTCACGCTGAAGGGCAGGGGCCTCAAAGAAAGCAGCCTCTTGAAACTGACGCAGGCCTACATTATTAGCCGAATATGCTATGCCACGCCATTCCTCGATATTAGGGTAAACGAGAGAGAGAAGATCGACGCAATTATTCGGCGTTGCGTCAAGAGGGCGCTGGGCCTACCTATCTCCACCTCTACAGACCGCCTGTTGGAAATGGGGGTGCATAATACTTGGATTGAACTCGCCGAGGCGGTGCGAATCGCCCAGCTCGAAAGACTGAGTACAACAAATACGGGCCGGACCATCTTAGAGTGGGTCGGCCGAAAAGTAGATAGGGGCATATGCGACAAGGTCGCCCTACCGCCACAATGTCGCGAGAATATCATCGTTCCCCCCCTCCCCCGCAACATGCACCCGGAACATCACCGGGAAAGACGGGAGAAGAGGGCGGAGGCGCTGGTTAAAAGGGCCGGAAATATCAGGGCAAATGAGGTTGCCTACGTGGACGCAGCGAGTGGCAGGTCGGGGGCGGCGGTCGCCTCAGTAGTCGACGGCCGAGGTGCACCAGTCGCTGCCGCCTCCATTAGGAGTAGAAACATAGATACGGCCGAGGAGGTCGCAATAGCGCTTGCTTGCGCCGGAACCAAAGCCGGAAATTTCGTTAACCCTGTCTGGTTATTTCAAACCACGTTAGACGATAAAAAAGGTGACAAATGTAAGACCTGCGGAGCGAGAGGGACCCTCGATCATATAATTTGGCAATGCCCTGGATCCCCGGGTGCTGAGGACAATATTAAGAGTAGAGAAGCCTGGGAGGCCCTTCTCCGAAGCGAGGTCCCCGCCGACCAGAAACGAGCTGTCCGCCTGGCGGCTGAAGCCGCGAAGAGACAATGTATCTTCGCCAGTCTTTAGTCGCGGAGGTCCCGTCCCCCGTCCCCTAGGCCTGCGTGCCAGGGACGGGGAGTAGGGGGCCTCCTACATCGGTGGAAATAAAAGTTGTTATCAATCAATCAATCAATCAATCGTCGTTTCGCTAGCCTCCGCTCGCTTCGCCAGCTATGTCGCATGCCTGCTTTCACTACGCATATCCTGGCATAGCCGAGCTTAGCCACTGCCAGTTTTTTTTGTTTTTGCAATGATCATTTTATCAAGTACTTCATGCGGGGTTCATGGCACTCTCAGCGTTTTCAGTTGGCACTGTGCATTTGAAGCTAAAACATCCGTGTTTAACTGCAAAGCACCGAAAAGGTCTTTCAGGGCGGGGGGGGGGACAGCAGTAAAGAAGTGTAAAGGGCGGTTGGAAGATGTGGGTGGGGGGGGGGGGTCATGTGGTAATGCTTCCTGTGCCAGTTCATCGCTCTCGGGCAGACGACAGATCCGACCACGAGCGCAACCACAGTGTCGCAAACATCCCATCACATCTGCTTTCTGTGATTAACTGATTTAATTTTGCTCACCGAACGTTTTATTAACGCTGTCTAAGCGACCGCACTTTTCCGATCGACCTTTCCTACTGGTTCATTCATTCATTAGCCAACTGTCCGCCAGAAAGCTTCGTCAATCGACCAATTGACTTGTAATAAATCGATCAATTGACTGGTCTTTCGATCACTTGATCGACCACTTGGCTGATCGATCAATAGATATAGTTATGAATTCTGCAGATTAATTGACCGATCGACCTGCCCACTGCCTGATCGATCGGTTGACCGATCTATCAATAAAATTTATAAGCATCGGGTAGATGTTCATGAAACTCCAGAGCAGTGACGCATTTTCTTTACATTCCTGTGTCCCAGAACACAAAAAGTTAGCAAACAGTTGACCCTAAGCAGCGTTCCTTGAACGGAGTACTTTATACAATCAGATACTCGGAAGTGTCATTCTGGTAAGCGCGTAGCTGAGCTAGAAGCGAGAAGTAATGCAGCCGAAACGTCCTTTCAAAAAGCCGCGTTTATGTACACACACGCCCCTTCAAGGCGGAGCTCATCGCCGGAGGGCGTCCGGAAACGCTTTGCGTGTACAAACACACAGTTGCGGGCGCAAGGTCGCGGCGAGTCCGCTTATGCAGCCCGTGCCACTTGCCGCGAGAGCAGCGGATGGAGTGCTCTCACGTGTTATACTCACTCCAGCGAGGAACTAAAACACACGCTTCGTAGCGGTGGCCGGTGGCAACAGCGCTCACCTCGCGTGCGTCGGGCCTCGACCTTGGAGGAAAGCCCACTGAGGGAAACGCCACCTCTGAGTTGCTGCCGCTGCTCCAGCGGTCGCGCCAGGGTCACGCTTCGCACTGGACGTCGCTTGTGTCGATGTGAAAAAGCGTGCAGTGTTCGCCGAAGCAGGAGCTCGGATAGCGATAGTAAGAAGCACTGAAAGCCGTCAGAAACGCATACAAAAAGTGTAGCTATGCCTTTTTGGCCGTTTATTTAGACAGGAGGAAGCAAGTACGTGTGTATAAAAAAATGCATTAACGCCCGCGTTGACACAGGAGTAGGCTAGTGCAGGAGAGCACCGTTTTTAGTGGCCCGTGATGGTTTACTATTCATGCACAGAGAGAGAACAGTACGAGTGTTTCACCTGATAATTAATTTATTGATTTATTGAACCTTCGAGGACTCAAAGGGCATTGCGTTAGGGGGGTTACGACAGCAGATAAATGGCACTGAACAAAGGGACACACACTAGGCAGTGCACAGTTTTAGGAGCAGTCAGGTATCAACCTGTCCTTAATTCTCCTTCTAAACACGCGCGCACACACGCACGCACGCACGCACGCACGCACACACGCACGCACGCACGCACACACACACACACACACACACACACACACACACACACACACACACACACACACACACACACACACACACACACACACACACACTATTTCAACCTCTCCTTACATGTCCACGTAAAAAAGAACCACTCAGCAACAGTATTCGTGAAAAGAAATATACACGGTCGCAACGGTGATGTATAAGTACAATAAAAATCAGGATTACCACGCTAACAAAACAATGTGGGCAAGCTACACTAAGTGGACAGGAGGAGCTATGAAGTGAATTGACCATAGTTTCCATAGACCTGCGCGGTTAACTGGGACAATCTGTACACAGATGAAAGGTTCCTATCCTAGCCCCTTATTCCTGTAATGAGGAGTCTGTTGCGACAGACACATAGCCAATTTGAGCACTAATGACAGCTCACCTCAAGCATCGCTTTTGTGGCGTCGAAGGCGCACTAAAATGTGTCACCTGCGAGAACTACCTTGGCAATAATCACCAACCGCGCGACTGCTTTAGGGTAGTAAAGCGACAGGCACTTCCAAGCGCACTTACGACCGGAAATTGGGAGGGAAATAGGTCTCTCCCATTGCCGTTGCTGGAGTGTAGCGGAGCTGTACAGGGGTGCCCTCTTATAACAAACTTCGGATGATGCGAATTACGTCGTTTGTCGAACATCGTTGCAGAACAATAGAAGCGTGATACCACTTAGCCGAAGTTACTATCCAGAGCCCTCCACCCCACATCGTGCCATACATAAAAAGCATCAAAGTCAAGCGGTGAGAATTCATCGTTGTGGGAGAACCGATCGAATATTTTCTTCATTTCCGGATAACGCGTGGGAAAAAAAGTTTTCCCTCCTTTGTTCTCACTGAGACTGGCTTATTGCGCAGGGTGTTTTCTAAGAATTAATTTCTGCATTTATACATGTACATACGTGTGATTTTAGAGTTTGAAAAGAGCGGGAGCTGGGCTGCAAATCTTCAAGTGCACGGTGCTCGCGCACTCGAATATTATATAACTTCGTAATGAGGGAGTAATTACTCCCTTATTATAAATCTACTCCACCTTGGGGGATTCCTCTAAACATTTGACGATCATTTAACTTCGGACGCCTTCACATCGCCTATTTTAAAATCGTAATTCATTTGCTTTGAAGTTGACAGAAGAAGCTTACATAACGAAATGTGAAGGGAAGTTGGCTGTACGATGGTTTCACTATATCGAACTATCGATATATCGAAGAAATTATAACGCAGTTCGCTAGCTGCGGGCTCCACTGTGTACGTTGCGGCCAGTTCTCGTACGGTATGAGAAATACGTGCCGGCCGACGTCAGGTGAGCTACGAATCCTTCTGAATGCCTTGTGCCTCGTCTAGATGGACGGTATTATAAGATAGAGCATGAACATTCTACGGACACGGACCGCGGAAAGAACAGGACGGAGCACATACTGTCACGCAAAACGTTCTTGCTTCAGAGCTGCTTCTTTGTCACCCGAAGCAACATGGCCGGGCTACGTATGGAAAGGAAAATTTATAGGTTCAACGTTACGAGGCAGACAGAAAAAAAAGATTGGCGGGGGTTTAGCTTTGGTTATACCGGGTAAGTAGCGTTAGCAATGGCTGCATGGCTACGCTTGTGTGTTCGCTTGTGGAGTAGCTTGTGGCGTAGCTCGATGCGAGGTAGAACGTTGTCGCCGAGCTGCATCCTTAGCACGACGCTTTGCAAGACGTTCTTTACGCTGTTCTGGCGTCTCTTGTGCACGTTGTCACTTTCTCGCTTCTTCCTGTCACTGCCACTTTTCCTTAGAGGACTGCGTAGAAAAGCATTCACACCAAAGCAAGCGCGCATTTATACGCGCGGCGTGGCGCGCCGACGGACGGCGCTGCCATCTTGCGGAGCGCGGCTGAAGCAACGGCGCGCCACCTGCTCGGCGCAGTGGCTGTTCAAGGTCACCCGTCCCTACCGACCGGGACTACGCGACGAAGCGAAACCTGGAGTAGTATTGGTAACGCAATTAGAAACTCGTGTTCATTAATTCATGGCTGAAACAAAGCGGACTAATTGAAGTTGATCAGGATGAAGACAACAGCTAACCTATGGTTCTTTAGGGCAGCGGTGTGGATTCCAAGAGGAGGCAAGTGCAGCAGGGAACGAAGGAGACATAGGTATACACAAATGAGATAAGGTTATCTTCGGGGGAGGGGGGTTTCCACGGCTGACGCAGGGCAGGAGCAGAGGCCTCTGTCTTCGACGGACGTAGCCAGAGGTAAGGTTTTATCCTGAAGACGGCGTAAAAGCGTTAGGGAGAGGGACAGAAAAAAAGGCACAATAAAACAGCAGGACAGGCGCCAACTCTCGATTGAGGTTTATTCACCCAAACCCTTGCATTTTTATGAAGCACCCGAGTTTTAGTTGAAATACACCTCAACTGAAAGCTGGCGCCTGTCCTGTTGTCTGTGCCTATTTTGTCCCTGTCCCTTATGCGCCGTCTTCAGAATCAACCTTAGCAAATGAACCAA
>NC_143018.1:33981177-34038677 GCF_055824585.1 Amblyomma mixtum | reverse complement strand
GTTTGCGACTGATTCTGGACCTTGACTGTGAGATCTCAGTAGCCAGTCATATATTATGCAAGAAATCGCACAATCCAGTACTATTACAACAGGTGAACGCTCTTCAGAGCTTGGCTCCCGGCCTGCTGACCCCGGCAGCAGCTTGCTCATAGCTGCAGACAAGATGTGTGGTACAGCACGAGAGGGAGTAGTATAGCATAATTTCTGCAACGTTTCGGAGTTTCAGCTAGGGGGCGGAGTAGGTATCGTCTTTGTCAGAACGAATCATGCAACTGGGCTTGCTTCGCAGCCGCAAAACTCAGCACTTACGGTGCCCGAAAGACGAAAAGTAAAGACAAGGGTTCTTCTTGTTTTACACAGATTTAGAACTGATGGGGTGTCATAAGTCATGAACTGCTCTGCTGGAAAACACACCCCATTGCCTGGTTACCTTTGGCGAAGGCGGTACGTATTGCATCGTCGAATACACCAAGCAGATGACTGGAGAGTACAGTGAGGTATAAATTACATACTCTAGTGTTGCGAAGCAGGATAGTACAGTACAGTATAGTAATAAGGGAGTAATTACTCATTGGCATCCACCCAAGCACAGTCATACGGCTACAAAGGAGCTTGCCGTCCCGGTTAGCTCAACTGGTCGAGCGACTGCTCCGGTGAAGCGGTGGTCCCGGGTTCGAACCCCGGACCGGGACGAATTTTTTTTTTAACTACAAAGTTTCTGAGAAAGCTGTATAGTTCTCATTTGTAGCCGTATGGCTGCGCTCGGGTGGATGCCAATGAGTAATTACTCCCTTATTACAAATCTACTCTGCCTTGAGGATTCCACTAAAACATTTTACCGGTACAGTATAGTATAGTATATGGTATAGTATATAGTGCAGTGCAGTGCAGTGCAGTACAGTACAGTACAGTACAGTGCAGTACAGTACAGTGCAGTGCAGTGCAGTGCAGTGCAGTACAGTACAGTACAGTACAGTACAGTACAGTGCAGTGCAGTGCAGTGCAGTGCAGTGCAATGCAATGCAGTGCAGTGCAGTGCAGTGCAATGCAATGCAATGCAATGCAGTGCAGTGCAGTGCAGTGCAGTGCAGTGCAGTGTAGTGTAGTGTAGTGTAGTGTAGGGTAGTGTAGTGCAGTGCAGTGCAGTGCAGTACAGTACAGTGCAGTGCAGTACAGTGCAGTACAGTGCAGTGCAGTGCAGTACAGTGCAGTACAGTACAGTGCAGTGCAGTACAGTACAGTGCAGTGCAGTGCAGTATAATGTAGGATAAGATAAGATAGCTTAGTAAAATGGACCATGGCAGTGAAATATATAGTATGAATGAAGACTGCACTTCCTGTAATGTAAGATTTTTGTGGGGCGGTAAGTCAGTACTTATGACGTTTACAGCGTTGGATGCAGAAAATAACATTTGCCTGGAAGATGTGGGAGGGAAAATGGTGTCATGAGCTGTCTTTAATGTCCCTCGTCTTAGGGGTCGCTCGCGCTGCTCAGGGATGAAGCTGAAGTGTGAATGTTTAGAAGGCCTATGCGGCTTTCTGTGGCTTTGAGGGCCTTCTGTGGTTAGACTGCAAAAAGAGAAAATCCGACTAAAACTAGTCTGCAAATGAGTACCTAGCCTCACAACTGGTTTCCGCTGGTGTCATTAGTACCACAGTATAGTATAGTATGGTATACTATATGGTATAGTATAGTATAGTATAGTATAGTATAGTATAGTATAGTATAGTATAGTATAGTATAGTATAGTATAGTATAGTATAGTATAGTATAGTATAGTATAGTACAGTACAGTACAGTACAGTACAGTACAGTACAGTACAGTACAGTACAGTACAGTACAGTACAGTACAGTACAGTACCAATTTTCGAAGTTGAAACTTTTGAAAGTTTTTGCCATATTAGTATAGGGCAGTCCATATTAAAAGTTGAATAAATTCAGATAATTTACATGATCCAATGAGATAAGATCTGCACCGGAACTGTCATGCGCTAAAAAAATCATTTTAGGTAATCACACGCTGCCAGGTATTGCTAAAGAGATAATTTCTCGCCTCAACTGCGCTTTACCTAGTCTCGCATTCTCAGGCCCAGGTCAGTGGCATATCACTGCCACATAAACAGGAACTCACGGTGGATATACAGCTATAGCCAAAGCCACAAGGCGTTTACTTCCATGAATCCAAAAAAAACGAAAAACGTGAAGTTGACCGGCGTAGCGCTACCAACGCCCGCTTAAAGACGAACGTTGCTGACAGCTCGAGGAAATCCACATCACCGCGGCGGATTAGTGCAATAACTTTTCTCGGTAAGTCAGAAGAGCGGCGATAGCTCTTAGACACAAGCGTAGAATAAGTTTTCCGGGGCCCTTAACTGAGCGCCTGCGCAAAAGCAAACACCCTGCGGCAAATAGTCACAACGCCGCATTTTTCCCGCGTAATGGACTGCTCAATGTTCCTTTTGTTTCGAATCTGTTTGCTTGCATCTTTCACTATTCATTCATCCTCAGTAAGCGAAAAAAAATTGCTGTAATAAGCCGAACTGGCGGCTACGGATAGCGACTATTCGCTTATTTACGCATGAAAGCACTTTACTAAGGAATTTCGGTCGTGTGCGTGGCACCCAAATGAAAAGAACACTGCGTAACTTTCCCTCTCGCGAGATGTCTGAATGGACTATTTACGCACGGAAAGAATCCCTATCAAGGCAGTCACGTAAAGAAGCCGAAACAAAGGAAGAACATCGCTGTTTGAGCGAATGACGGAGCCTGAAAATAAATAATTAAGAGCAAGTTTCATCTTCACAAACACCGCTGAAGGTGGATACTGAAAGGAAATAACATAAAGCACGAAACAACACCGAAACGCGATAATAAATAACTGCAGATTATACAATATCTGCAATTAAACGGTAGCCGTCATTGGAGCAGAAACGGGTCAGTTCAATAAGAGCAAACTGATTAGGCACGCCAAGCAGATTTCGATCAGGTGATCAAGACATGTAAATCCACTGGTAGAACAAAATTTGGGAAAGCATGAGATAAAAATGAAGCAGCAAGTGAAATGGGGATTTTATAATTACGAATATAATTTTGTAGGGCAGGCAAAGTGCAACTATCCATTGCATATAGAGTCACATTGCTTTCCGTCACAGAAACAAAGAGTAGGCGGCTTCAGACGAGAAAATGAAATATCCGCATCTGAGGGAATTTAAAGGCACACTTTTCAAAAGGTAACAGATGATCAGGACTGGCCTGTAAGGGAGGGACGGGACGAATGGAGAGCAAATCAGCGATGAGAAGGGAGGAAGCAAAAGGGAGAACAGGAAGTGAAAAGCAAGAAAATGGAAGTAGAGGAAGTCTAGGCGGAAGGTTATGCTACCGGATGCATACCTGAGTGCGGTATAATAATTTACGAGCTGGGACAACGCCACCCATATGACAATGAAGGACGCCGAGTCGTGGGTTTCAAATTTGCGCACCTTCTAGGGACAGCAAAAAGGAGTATATAAACTAGCGTAGTCTCCGCAGAAAGGGAATGGTTCCAGAATGATGAATACATAACTGGTGTTATTCCTTCTTTGTGGGCGCCGCTGAAGTATCATGCCGAAGAACAAATGTAAAGAAAAGTAACAGAACAAGGTTTATTTAAATGAAGAAATATCGCGACTTCAGCTAAGTTTATATTTGTAAATCATTGTCCGGGGACTCTAATCACCTTCGTGGTGGTGCTTTGCGCTCGAAGGTATGGTGCTGCAGCATCTTGGTGAACATTGAAACGAAGACAATCCTCAGAGAGCGAGAGAGAGAGAGAGAGAGAGAGAAAGGAATTTTAATGAGAGGAACAGAGGAAAGTTCGGCCGGTGGTGACATGGCTCTGGGGAGAATTACTGTATGAGCTGGTAACTCGACAGCATCAAGAACCATTGATACCTTTATATCGAGTTTTGCTAGCTTCCTTACAGTTCTAACTGCAGACCCTCACACATATGTCAGCACAGCTCCAGACATACCCTCCGGTCCTCTGGCTGATGGCACGGCCTGGTGGTTACATGTTTCCCCGAAGTTGTCTGGACGTCGACACAGACGCAAAGATGATACATCGAAACGTACAGTCGCACGTTATGACCTCACTTCCGGTACTGAGAATTGCGTGACGAACGGCGCATTTTTTTCTTGACGTGTACTATAACGCTCTCGCATTAAAAATGACACTTAGACAAATGTAGAGCAGCGCGATCCCCGTTGTTTTTTTTTCTCTCTCTTGTGTTTCTGCCTTTATTTTCTCATCATTTTGTTCGCTGCACAATTACTAACCTTAATGCCATACCCTTAGCGGGGATCAGCACACGATGCTGGGATCCGAGCTCCGCTCTAAGTTCTTCTGGCTGTCCGCGATATATTATTTGTGTGTGAGTGTGAGTGTGTGTGTGTGTGTGTGTGTGTGTGTGTGTGTGTGTGTGTGTGTGTGTGCGCGCGCGTGTGTGTGTGTGTGTGTGTGTGCGCGTGTGCGTGTGCGTGTGCGTGTGCGCGCGCGTGTGTGTGTGTGTGTGTGAGAGAGAGAGAGAGAGAGCGAGAGAGGAGAGAGAGAGAGAGCGAGAGAGGAGAGAGAGAGAATGCGAAGGAAAAGGGCGTGACTTGGTCACCGACTTCGTCATTTATTTATTGAGAACTCAAACCTCTGAGAGCTAGTTTTTTTTCTTTGAGAATAGATAAACGTTTCGCAAGTCCTATTGCGAAATCAGTGGCGACTTAAGAAATTTTACGGTGGGCAATGGAGCATTCACAGACTTTAAAAAATTAAAGCGGATCTGCTGTAAATGTTCCCCGATAGATTGCCGCCCGTCGAAATGGCTATTCGCTTGCAGCACACCACTGACTGAAATGAACCAGGCATTTTCTATAAAGAGCTCTTTACGGAGAGAACATAAGAGCCTTCTTTTCTAGGCCATCTTTTTTTGCCCTTGTCTTATTGCCACCTCGCTCATCTGAACTTCTAAGTGGTTGAGCATTAGTTTGAAATCGCTCGAAACGAGAGGTCAGTTTGAAGGGTGCGCTTAAGGGGGCAAGATGAGGATATAGCACTGAGTGAAATCGGCAGCACTTCGCCGAGAGACAGTTGGGAAACAGCGTTTTGCGACAGCTGCTCTGGTTCTCTACGCGCGCCTTACTTCACTGTTTTCTGTATCGAAATTTCGTTCCGCGTTGAAAAAAACCTTAGGTTGGTCGCATAGCCACCTGTGTTACTCTGGAATGCAAAATCAGACGACAAAGAATAATCATAACTATCTTTAGCCAACAGGTTTCATGTCCTGCAGCAAAAAAAATCTCTACAGTTGATTTCCCATTAGCTCTGTCTCTCGGGAGCCGCTTTGGAGAACTGCACATTCGTATTCTGACTTCTGTTTGTTATCGTCAGACCCCACCTATTAAGTACTCCATTCCTTTAAACTCTTTGTTTTACCATAGCACCCTCCTCTTCCCCTAAGTGACGTCCTCTTGACTTCAGCTCGGGTTCTTTACCCTCTTGTTCGTTGACAAACAATCAGTCCGCAAATTAATTAACCGATTTCTGAAAGCTATGCTCTTACTTGCATTTCTACCAGTATATCTACTCCCCTCTGCGCGTTCAAGGTACTACAGCCCCAAACGCCTAGTTGAGTGTTCCTTTCATAGACAAAATCCCAGAAGTCCCAATGCCTGTAGAAACCTCCTGCAAGTAAGTCACGCACAAATAATACTAATAATGATCTCGCGTCTTGTCTCGTCAGACACCGTCGAAGTCCGCTTCCAAATAATCTCCGTTGATTTAAAGCTTACGCAATAGCCAAGAGGCACACGAAACCTCACACAGGGTTTGCTGCGAAAGTACTGCCACAGTGTGCAGACGAGGAGAATTGTCGGCTCATTTTAGGTAGCACTCATCATCCAAAGTCACTTGCGCAAGTGCGTCGGGGTGTGTGTACTTCCACATTCTCCATTGTGTGCGCATGTATTTTCTGTCGTCCAAGTGTTGCTACTAAAGCCCCCCGATCGATTCCGGAAAGCCTCAGCACCATCGCAGTGTGTCTCTTCTATGTGGGTGATATATTCTATCACTGATATAAAATTGTCATCACTGGTGACGCTGAGGACATTCTCTGGCCCATCCCCGTATATAACATGTCCATTATGTTTACTTTCAGCGCCACCGTTTACGTGATGTAACGCCTACCACCGCAACCTAAGCTAAAGAGGAAAAAAAAAGAAAGTTCACCCTCACCAATGAGTGCTGCTGGTACAAACTTGCGACTTTCGCGATATCGTGCACGGGCAAAATTTGAACGAAGCCAAAAACGAAGGCGCCAGCAACTCCAGCGACATTCTGGATTTCTCGCCATTTATTTCCTTTTCGCACGTGGAACTGTGTATAGGCACGATTGGCGAGTAGCAATCCGTGTGCATCCTCCCCCGCTTGGGCGTCAAACAGCCAAAAAAAAAAAAAATAGGTGATCAAAATAGCCGCCAGCCTCCTCCAAAGGGCGAGCGCACAAATTTGCCGAGTGCGCGAAGTGCTCAGGCGGAAACGCTTATTGGAATATCCCGAAAGAGAAGGCCCTTTTCGGATGCTTCAAATTGCCAGTCGGGTATGCGGGAAAATATGTTTTGATGCGTTGCGATGCTATTGCACTTCTGCAAATATAAAGAAAAAACAGTCTCTCACGCCCTCCCCCCCCCCCCCCCCCCTTTCCCTAGTCTGCCTCAACCGGGGCTGACGACGAACCAATTGTTTCAATAAAACGCATCATCCAGTGCTGAGCTTAGGATGGAAAACCCTTTGAAAAAGGTTGGGACGGTAGAAGCAGCAGCAGCAGCAACAGCCGGGGAAACGATCACCATAGCAAACGAATATGAGTTAAAGGAAGCAGAAGACAAAGAAAACGAAACATTAAGCGAAAGGGAGGGAACGGAAAATGAATAAAAAAGAAAGCCGAGTGATGGGAAGGAAAAGAAAGGGGACGATTCGGTAATCGCGCGCCTTTCACTTTCCTTAAGCAGCGCGAGCGTTCGCTCGCGGGCGCGTCACTTATTGACCACTTATTCCGATTCTCCTGATCTCGTAAGTGATTCTGGGACTCGTAAGAACGGCCTTTACGACCCCCTTCCTACCCTTGCCTCGCGCTTCTTTTCTCATAGCATTCATTCTCTATCCGTTCCCTTCCGTAACTAGGTGCGTTCTCATTTTGGAGTGCGTACAGCTTTCCTCCTTTCGCATCCGCTGTTTACCATTATTTTATATATCTATACATTACGTGGTTTTGCGCCGTTGCTCTTTGATGTATGCGCAAAACCGTTTTGTCCACTGCATCTTATTTTATCTTATATTTATTTATTCTTCTCATTGCCACTCTAATCCGGCACCGACCGAGCCGGCAGCTCCTCGCAGAACTCGCACTCCTGCCCGGGTTCTCTCCCCACCGTTCTTGATTCATCCGTCCAGCGCTCGTAGCGGGGGTCGATGTGCGCATGCGCCCTGACGGATCTATCTCTCTATATGTTTCCTTCCTCTCTCCCTTCGTTCGAAACCCTCGCCCTCGCGCCCACCTCCACCAACCTCGCGAAGCTCGAGCCGCGATCGCGCAGAGCACATTCGGCTCTCGTCCGGTGCAGTCGCGTCACTCCTCGTTTCGAGCTCGTCCCAACCGTTTGGCCACACTCTGGTACTCTCTTCATCGTTGTCGCTGCGGGCCTGTATTCCTTACCGTTAGCGCCGGCACCGGTCGCAGTCGTAAAGAAGAAGGTGCGTGTTGACGGCGGTAAAGCAACGCCGAGCAACGCTGAAAGCAGATTTTCTCTCGGCTTAGAGAAACTAAGATACTAGCGCGGCTCCACCTACAAGTGTCACTCGCCCGTATACTCTATTATCGCGTCTCAACAGTCGTTACGTCGCCGACTGGATTGGCTACGGAAAGATTTTTCTCTCTCGTCGTTATCTCTCGTTCCATTTTGTTGCCACTGGATTGCGGCTCGGCAAAGACATCGCAGCTGGCGAAAGCAGACGACTTCTCAGGATTTCTTTTTGACGTCTGCGTCTTCGTGTGCAGTTATCGTTTGCTTCGTGACGACCAACCGCATTGGCCTTTATATTTCGGCATCGCTCGCCTCCTCAACCTCACAATTTTGTGATCCGGGATTCTAATGATGTAAGGACTCAAGTTTTTATCTTCATTGATGTTTTAAACAAGTCGCGTTTTATGTCGCCGTTAAAGCTCCAGAGAAGGACACTGTGCATCGAACTTCGGAGAGGCAAGAACGTTCTGTCAATTTGTGGCTGAACAACGACGCGGTGTGATTTATTGCATGGTTCTGGGTCCCGGTTCCTCCGCGATGCCGGACTGTGTCTGGCGTTGTTTGTTGCTGGTGAAGTGTTATTTGTTTTGACGTCTGGACCAAGGAAAACTGCAAGCTGCTTGCCGTGCTCCCGTCATCTCATCGTCCAATGTGTGCCACGATGGAATGTTCTTCGTGTGAGCGGCGCGGACCGCTTGGATTTACGGCAACGCTTCGGATCGTCGGGATCTTGCTGCTTTGCCACAACGCCCTAGCAAGAAGAGGTAAATCACTTTATTCGAATGATTGTCGTCGGGGAATTCGCTTCAATGTCTAAATCTTGATTTTGTGGGTTGTTTTTGCTGCGTATTTTTATGCTGATTAAGGCAGTCGTCATGCACAGTTATGGCGCGAAACGGCTTCCTGACCTCAGACTGGGTACTCACTGATAAGGCGTCACGCGGGCAAGAACATGTCGCCGCATCACCGACCAAGAAATTCCGCTGATCGTAACTCCTCCATATTATTTTTTTAAGAAACAACCGCCGCCCCTTCTCATTTAATTAAGAATATAATTAAGTGTGGCATCAAATACGCACACAGCCATAAACAAAACTTTGAGGGATGTCAATTAGCCAATAAAAAAATTTATTTTGGCGTGGTAAAGCAAAATAGTTCAATGAAAAACGTAGATGTGGGCGAAGAAATTCGCCTTCCGTGCTGGAACGGATATGAACTGACTGACTAGCCAGGCAACCCCTATAAAAGTGTTCTGTAGACAGTCTATAGACTGTCTATCGACAAAATGTCTAGTAAAAGTGCATCGCCATAAATCTATAGATTGTCGATTGACTGTTCATAGATTTTGTATTGTCTATAGACTATTCTCTAGGATTTGTCTATAGCCAGTCTATAGATTTTTATAGACAAAAGTCAATGGACGGTCTACAGGCTGTCTAAAGAATTTTTTGTAAGAGAACACAGAAATAATTTTATTCAGAGAATTCGCATTCTGAAAATATTTCTCCATTGAATGTACAGTATGGCATAAGTCGGAGACCATATTCGGTTGAGCCGCGAGCCATAGGCATTTGTATGATTAAAAACGTACTTGTGGAGTACAGTGTAACCAAATGCACCCGCACATTTAATTGAATGCTTTTTTGCGTGAAAACACAGTTACCTTTATCCTAAAATCCTGGAGGCTAAAGTGTGTACGTTTGTTGGCTTTTCATCTTGGACATTTAATAAATTTCGTTTTGTAACAAAACCAACGAAGGAAATTAAAGACTACTCATATTTCAGCTGCGTCTCGGAATGCTAAACAGGATAAATACGCCGCTACAAAATCTAAAGCATGAAATACATTAATCCAGATCCAAAAAAGCGCTATTTTCTTTGTTAATTTTTGAAATATAATATGCTAAATACTTTAGTTTCGTGTTTTAAACATTGGACGCTGTTGCACCTGCGTCAAAACACTGGCGAGTTAGTTTTGATCACACATCGGGGGCTAAACTTTTACATGCACCGATTTTGATATAAGCATTAAGTCCACTGAACCTATCATCAGTGACACTCTGTATACTCGGTAGAGATGCTACACGAAGTCCGTTTCCATGGTTACTTCCATAGGGCTACTTCTGCCGCCGCACCGTCATTTCGTCGACCACCAGAACCACAGAAGGTCTGAGAGGGACCTCACGAATCCAGTTCAAGAGCAGCTGTTCTCGATGCCTTCGCGGCGAGAAATCCTAAGGATGTTGCGTCACAGCAGGCCCGGTGAGGAAACGGGGCTGAGGATGGCATTTGTGTTGTTGCTTTTCGTGGCTTTTCTGTTGATATTTTTTTGCTTAAATTTTTGCCTTTTGTCTTCCGCATACACTACTCTCGGTCGTCTGTCAATATGTCTGTGAGTGTGATAATTACATCCCACTAACTTAGACTTCTATATTCAAAGCCACTGTCTGCAGAGAGATAGGTGCCGTTTCGTGCCGTAAACAAAAATTCACTCAGTTAGGCAAGAAATTCCCCGTTTCAGGGAATTTTTTTCTTCCAGCAGCTTCAAAAACTCCTCCGCCGGTTTGTAAAATAGAGGGCAATTTCATCTCCTAAAATGCTGCGAAGCTCTGTCAGAATTCATTCTTCTACAAGCACTACCAAACAAATTTCCCGAAACAGCGAACATTCCTCAGTAGAACATCACTGACAGAGAGATTAACGGCTGATGGAACAAAACTACACCTCCGTCTCCTGCAGTTTGCGAAGACAAACTCAGGTGATAATAGACAACTACAATTTTTGCTTCGTTCTAGCCTTCGTACAGTAAAAAAAAAAAAAACAGAGGGAAATAGTTCTGTCAGCACTTAACTCATTTCCATTAGATCAGGACCAAACTCTGGGAGCCCTTATTACTGCTGAACTCAGAAAGCGAAGTTACGTTGGAAGGAAGTCTCTCTAGATCGTAAAGTTAGCAACGCTGATGTTAACGAAAGCCAATAAACGTAGGACGCAAAACAAAAGAAATACCGTATTTCATTAGCCGCATTGCTTTCGTCGGTATGGCACTTACGTTCATGTGAAAGTTGTCGGGATTAATCTGAAGTGTTTTTTTTTTTTTTACTGCGCTTCCTGAACAAGGACAGGGTGACAGCTGAAGACAACCTATCCAAGCTTGCACCTGCTTCACTACTGCAAAAACAACGAAAACAATGTCTTGAATGCAATGAAAATGATGCATTACATGAACCGTGTGCTGTACAACGAAATTTGTGTAAACCTGAGAATAATACATTACATAAACTATTCGCTGTACAGCGAAATTTCTGTAAACATGATGCTTCTCAGTAAACACATCAGGCTCCCTTTAAAACGCACTAATGACGGCTGTATTCTGTGCAAACCCTCTTACGAGCTCCGATTACAGCTCATCTCTTCTTTCTGTTCCTTCCGTGCGCCGTGTACTGTAACAAGCCACGTATACTACGCTCGGCACTTAGGAAATACGCACACAACGCTGTTACACGTAATAAGCTGCCGCATGCTTAACCGAGAAAATAAACGCCAAAAAAATAGAAAGAAAAAGCTATGCATGCAGTCTAGCGGTCGGTGCCCGTTATCCGCGCGTTGATGCTCGCTCGCTGGCGGCGGGGCGAATTCTCCCGTGTTTATTGCCGGACCGCCGGAGTCGTTCAGCCCGGCGAGCCGCACCTGACTTTGGCCGAGCGACTAGAAACAACTTCCGCTGCGCTCACTGCAATCTTCGACTTGACCACCGAGCTCGTAAACAGATAAGCCTGCTTTTTCCAGGGACCATGAACACTCGGTAGAAGCGTAGGTGTCCGCGCGAGGTGGTTCGTTTCAAAGGCGACCTGCAGTGAATACTCGTCGCCAAAACAAGCCGCTACTGTGTTACTTTTGAAAGCGATCGCGAAGAAGAACAAAAATAAGAGCATTTGAGATTACTTACGTGCTCTGAATGTGAAAGCATCTGCGTGTCATCGTGAGCTACTAGTCAACTATATTTTTTACTAGCTAGTACTAGTTAGCAAGTAGCACTAATGTCTGAAAGGCCTTTCCACTGAAGGTCTTTAAGTCGAAGGCCTTATGGTAAAGGCCTTCAGGAAGCACCACACGCCATACACATACATATAAAGCATCGCTTTAACCACGCCATCACGTCACTTCTGGTTTAGGAAAGGTCACTTCCGGTTTCACGGCCGGTTTCACTTCTAGTTCTTAAGACGGCGACATGAGGTCACGTGGGTTTTCGATCCGTTCCTGGTGGACGGGCGCTCAACGCCGGGTTCTGGCTGATGCGCCTTATATGGCTTTCGCCACAATCAGCGAAATTGGGAGCTCAGTGCTTTGAGTGTTGCCGGTCTCCAGCCTAGAGCAGCCAACGGAGGCGGCTTCCTGAACCATTTGGTTGTTTTTTTTTTATTTTCTTCTGTTTTGTTTTAGAACGACCCGCCACGTACGAAACACATTTTTGGCATCCTATTTTTGCGGGGTTAGTTTTTTTTTTTTGCGTGTCAAAGCAATACCGTGGCGTTTGAGTCACGCGGTTCAGTTGATGGCTCTAGACGGATTTCGTCCGAGTGGGATTCTATGAAGCGAAATGTCTATATGTAAGCAATCTGGGTGATCGTCTCCATAGAAATCCAGCTGCAGTGGTCGCAAGTGAATGGCAAAGTGCGAAACCCCCAGCGTTTCGAGAATCCGATGTACATTAAAGAATTTGGGCTGTGCGAAACTGTTTCGCGTCGACTCAACGGCTTCTAGAAACATCATCGCCCGCATGGGACATTAAAATTTGGAGTCATAACTCTTCGAGCTGTGGTTTGATGTCCATACATAGTGGGAGTCGGACGGAAAGTTATGGAAGGAGAGTTTAATGACGGTCAATCTTTACCCACCAGATGCTGCTATGCAAGCGAGCTGCTGGTTTCGGTCAGAGGCTTGCCGAATGAGATGTTCATATCTACTCAGTGCCGGAAGTGGTGTAATAGTAGCATCAACACCTGTGCGCAGGTCACGACCTTTCCTGGGAAGTTCTGACCAAGACTACGCGTAATGCTTGCCTTTGAACTGTCTACTTAGCAGGCTAAAAGGTCAGCAAAGCACACTTAGTCGAAAGAAGAGTATACATTCGTTCTTTCCTTAAGCATGAAGCGCTTGAGGAGAGCAGTTTCAATGAGGTCCCGCTGGATGAGACAACGAGAGACTAACCCTTAGCGTTTACCTGCATAGCAAAACCTAACGTAACCTCCCGCTTGTGGAAGCTTATCCCTCTAAGACAAGCGCACACCGTTCCCAGGAGCATTGTGTCCACTCTAATGGTCGCTGTCTTCCAGAAACAGAGCACTGAACCTTGATGGCAGCAGAAAGAAAGCTCTATAGCCGTTTGATCCCCCCTCCCCCCCCCCCCCCCCCCCCTTCAAGCATCCTGTACGCCCCTAACAGGAAGAAAAATGACAACATAGCAACAACTCGCAACAACCTGTTGCTCATTTATATTTCTAAACTGGCGGTGAAGTGTACGAGTACCAGAAACGAAGCAACAAGACGGAAGGAGACTATGGTAAAAATGAGTAAAGCAGAATGGACGCAAGGCGAGGGGATCTGTCGCCTGGGGGGGCGACGACTTCAAAGGGCTCCTTGTTCTTAAGAAAATGACTTTCGCAGAATGAGTTGCGAGCCTGGCTCGAGTATCCGCGGGGGGTCGTAACGGCTCACGCGCAATTGACTCGAATGCGGAAGGCGTTCAACGAGGCGATCCGAGGCAATGTGTCGCCGCCGTTGGAAGAACGAGCACTTATGCATGGCGGAAGCGCGCCGTACGACAAAGAAGACTACTACACAGCGTCGCGTTCTGGTCGCGACGGCGACGCCCGCGGAGTGTTCTAGCGTGTTAAGGGAGTTTTCACGAGCTCTCGTCTTCAGTATGACTTTTTTTTTTGGCTTCCGCTCGTAAAACTGATCCAGGAGTAAAAAGAAGATACGCTTTTTCATTTATTTCTTTTGTAGGAGGAGTAAAAAGTGGAAATATTACTGGGATACTCCATAAAATGGGTGGTTTGCTCTGCGTAACCAGCGGAATGTCTTTCTGGGGCTTCCCTCCACGCATACAGAACAGCGCTGCCGGAACAGAGGATTGGGTGCATGTGAGTCGCGTAGTGTTTCTGCTACAACGGTAAACTATTTGGCCATCTTACTCTTTGGGCGGCGTTTTGGTTTAAGCTTACATTAGCTTTGTTCAAGCAAAAATTAGTAAACTAATTAGCGAAAGCAGATAAGCCCTGGCATCTCTTTATCAGTCTGACCTGGGAAAATGCTAAGGGTCTAAAGGCAGCTTCCTGATAACTGCAGCTAAGATATTTGGACGGGCCCAAAAGCAAAAGGCTCATGCGAGTTTTGAACACGCTATGGTTCCCGTTTGTATTACCACTGCTAAAGTAAAAACAGAGGATTTCTTCAAATAAAATCAAGAGTTGCATGCGTTGTGAGCGAAAAATGGGGCGCCGTGCACTCTAAGCACAAATACACCTATATGGGAGTAAAAAGGGGGCAAGCTGTCCTCTAGCGAACAACTCTATTGCTTTTTTATTCCTTTCTGGTTAGAATGTAGGGTGGCCCACCTCTACACTGCCCCCAGGTGGCAGTTCGACCACCTAGGTCACGTGACCTTGTGACGTCATCACCTAAACCTGCCTCCTGATTGTGAGCAAAATAACCACACTGGCAGGCAGCAGTTTAAATTAATGACTGGTCGCGAAAGGCTGCTAGAAAGGAGCAACCTTGGTCTCACAAGCCTCACCAGTGGCGCCACCTGCCATCGCAGGGCAGTGGCGCATCGCTTAACCGCTGCACCTCTGCGCCAGCAGTGGCACGAAGACTCCCGGGGATCCATGAATGTAAACCGTTTCCACACGCATAGACATTAAACCATTAGCGCGATTGCGTCATACCCTTAAATGTGCACTTAGCAGGTATCTGAACTCGTCTTTTCATCGCGGCACTTCAATCTACACGTTCCGAGCATTCATGTGAACTTGATCTCTCCCGAGTAGTGGGTAGCATATGCAGAATACAGAGTCTATTACCAACGTGGCTGAAAATAAAATTGTATCACTCTTTATTCTACTCCAGGTTATGTTATGGCATCTTAACATGGGGCACAACGACATATTCTAACTACAACAGGTTATTGGTCCTACAAAAAAGAATGTTAAGAATGTGCGAAAACTTCCATGGAAATATCAGAAACTTACCCACACAACCACTTTTCACAAAATATTCTATGCTCCGGGCCGACCAGGTGTACTATTTCAAGTTACTTCTATGGATTCATAAATACAAACTCTATCCAACTTCCTCAGGTAATTCATCTCGCTATTCAATTCGAAACCCTACACTTAGACTACCAGCTATAAGAACAAACTATGGACGACAAACATTAAACTTTCAAACAATTAAGATGTTGAACAGAACCGATTTCAATGTAGATTTCTACAAAAGATTTCCTGTATTCAAAAAAGAGTGTAAAAATGTTTTGGTTTCAAGCGGTTTTTCCTTTGCTTTGTAAATACATTGTGTGTTTTTGCATGCGTATTATCAACTAGAAAGAAGGAAGTCAGATAGAAAAAAAATATTTTGTGCTTTCTCTGTTCCAAAGGTCATTACTCTAGCCTTGCTACTACCGTGTTTTTATGCATTTATTTACATTTCATTATTAGATGTGCAAATGTTTTCTTTGATTCACAAGTGCAGTGCCGCTTGCCGAAATGTATTAATTAATATTTTTTTTTGTGCTGAATTTGTATTGGGGGGCCGAGGCCCCGTCAGGCGTTGTTCCGCCTTTAGCTTCGGCCCCCCCTTAGACACGTTCTAAGAAACAAATAAAGGAAAAAAAAAAAAAAACTTCGAATTATTGTCCTGTGCGGCCGATTTCCACAACTTAAGTTCGATTAAACGTCCCAGCTCCCACCCTTTATTTCGAATTCCCCGCATACGTTGGGAGGAGTCAGCCAGTCCCGTGGCGGCTTGCCGCTCTGCCATCGGCGGAGTGATACGTAGCGATCGGCGAAAGCAAAGAGTACACGCGTATTTTTATTTCCGTGGTCCTAATACGCGGCTATGTAGCCTTTAACTGGATTTATTTATTCACGGAAACCTAAAAAACAAAATAAAAGCGAAAGCGAAGCCGCCACGCGACTGCCTGAATGGCACTCCAGGCTCCTACAGCCTGCGGTGAGTTCAAAAAAAAAAAATCTAGAGCCGCGACGTTTAATCCGATTTAAATTAGGGGAATCGGTGGCACAGGACATTAATTCGAAGTTTCTATGAATACTTGGAACGTGTAGATCGACTTCCCGCGGTAAAAAGATGAGTTCAAATTCCTCTTTAGCGCAATTTTAATGGGCTCATCAAAGGGTACACATTGAGGTTAGGAAAAGCGCATTCAGATCAACATTCCATTACTCGTCATCGCACCGCAAACATTTTTGAGCTAGCTTCATTAACACCGAAGATATGGGTGATTAAAAATGATGCTCCGCCTCACCCACCTCAACCCTTACACGCCGACCCGCTAGAATAAAAGAAATATAAAGAACGCAGGCCGGGACTGCACCCCTCCGCGTCTCATCCTGACCACGCTCCCTGGGCGCGCCCAGTGAGAAGGCTCGCCCAGACTGCCCACTGACGTCACTGGGGTAGGCGATGCGTGGTGAAGTGTCACCCGAATCGGTTGCGAACTACTGCGAACAGCGTTTTTTCTTACCTATTTGTATACCCACAAAGAACACCTCTACACATCTGATGCTTTAAAAGAAGGCCACCGAAATAATTTCAGGATCCCTTTAAGGCGGACCTTAAGAGTCCCATCCAGCTTTTTTTTCTTTACTTTTGCAAAAGCAACTTTAAAGTTTCTGTATTAGTAATTCTGAGAAAAACTCATCAGGTGACTTCAGCTCTCCTTATTTTTCTTTCATCACTGCCGTGTCCACTAATAAAATGAGGTAAAATGGACGCACCACTCTGCCTTCACGCATCATACTGCCCAGCCCACTTTCGCGAAATTAAGTATTTCTTTTTTTTTTTGCGTTAGCCTCAAATCAGGCTACGTTAACGATACACCGCGAAGAAGTCGTTTACAACACTCCATATTCGTCCATCACATTCTTCGTTTCCCTAGTGCTGTTAAATTGATTATCTAGTTTTTCTTTCACTGCTTAATTTCATCGCTCCGGCGTATAGCATCTAAGGATGCGTCTGAAGAGCTGCCCGACATCCTTAAAAGAAGCAACAGGTCCTTTTCTCCTCATTATCATGTCTGGCTTGCTTATGTAAACGGCTTGAGGGCACTGGGAAGCCTTCCGAGCGAGTTCTTGTTTGTTCACCCTTTGTTTACTTTTTTTTTTTACGGCACAGCATGCAAATATAGTGTAACCCGTCCCGTGAAGTGCAGGAGCTACGCAGATGAAAGCGAGCCACCGCCGGTAGTTGGATTTTCAATGTGTCTGCTCTGATTACGGAACCCCGCGCCATACCCGCAAGCAATAAATAAAATGATCCCCAGACGGCTTTCAAAAGCGAAGTAACGTGCGACAGAATAATGCACAGAAAAGAGGCACGTTTTTCGCATAGAAATGCGAGAAATAAGAGAAATCTTTTCAAGCGCGGACTCTTTTATGCAGGTGGGAAGTCGAGTAGAGAGGTGAAGTCGGAAACCGCTGATTTTTCAGTAAAAGGAAATTTCCTCTTCAAAGAGGAAATGAAATTTAGAAAAGCCACGAGGTAACGTCACGGAGAGTATGCAAAAAATGTGGTAACGAGAAAGGAATTTTAAAGCCTCGAGATCAGCGTTCGAGCTGCTGCTGGTGAATACCAAACCCCAAACTGTTCAACCTGCTAGGGAGAGTGAAATATTCCTCCTGCGTGGGACAATTTCGCCGCCGAGAACAAATAACCGAGTCGATTTGGCAGCTGTCGTACAACGAATACTGTTCTGGGTCTCATTTACTTGATTGCGGCGGCCGCGTTTCGATGGAGGCGAAACGCAAGAGGCGCCCGTGTGCTACGCGATGTCAGTGCACGTTCAAGAACCCCAGGTGGCCGAAATTATCCCGGAGACCTCCACTACGGCACCTCTTTCTCTCTTTCTTCTTTCATTGCTACCTTCCTCCCTTCCCTTACGGCGCGGTTCAGGTTTGCGCCGAGATATGTGAGACAGATACTGCGCCATTTCCTTTCCTCAAAAACCAGAAAAAAAAATTACTCATTTACTTATCCAGTGCAGCTCTCAAATACTTTTGTCTTTAATGCCTGCGAGGGGAAGCCCCTAAAACACATCGAGGATATTGCGTCCGATTTTTATGCGGCAGTAAGAATCAGGTGTTCGTGCTTAGCAAGCACACGATACTAAGTGCACAGCAATCATCCGATTCACATCTAAATTTCATTTCAAATCATTGCCGGTCCAAGTATTCTACTGTTTTTCGCGCCGTAGAATACCAAGACTTCTCTTTTCGCGCCATGGAGACCTCACAACCATTCAGAGAACCTGCAAAAAATCAAAATAGGAGGCACGAAACAGCGGCACTTTCACAAGATGCGGAGTCGTATAAGTATGCAAAATAATAATCTTGCCATAGAAACAGGTAGGAAGCAATAACAGACGACATGCGTCGTCGGAATAAGTGATTCGAGAACATGATATCTATCCTGAAACGGATGCAGCTGCTCTTGTTACTCGCAGTACGTGCAGGATATCTCCTGCTTACATAGCTGAACATAATACCATACCCTAAACGCGAATTTGCCTATATGGGAGTAAACAGTCCTCCATCACACTTCCTTTCATTAAAAAAAAAAAATCCATGAGATAACTGCGACGACCCGCACTGGAGCAATGCGAACGCAAAACATCCGCTTACTATATCGACGTCCGCGGCTGCTCTGACGTCCATGTACTATATCGACGTCCGTGCCTATTTTCACGTCTAAGCATTTCTTTTCGCGTTTTTTCACGCTCAATTAACTCACTCACCGCACCTCATCAAACAAATTTTTCCCACGGAAACATTTTATCACACACTTATCTATCGCAATCACACTTTCACACATTTATCTCCAGAGAACGACGTCATCGTGCGGACGAAATTTGCGGACACGTTTTGCACACACCTTTTGTTGACGCGACATACTATAATGCGTTCGCATTAAAAATAAGTGCTTTAGAGGAGAGCATACTCCTTTTTTTTCTTTGTGTTTGTGCTGATAGTCCAGAGTGAACTCCATGGTCGTCCTCGCTCCCTACTAAGATGAGCAGCTCGTTTCCTTTGAAGCACGCACGGCCTTTCTCCTGAAGATTGCCTATGCCTCCAACCCTTGCGCATCGCAAAGCAGGAATCCGGGAAGCACGTGTAAGGGGGGGGGGAGTTTTAAGGAGGATAGAAAAAAAAACGCAAAGGAGGATAGTTAAGAAAGAGAGGGGAATGAAGGATCGGAGGCCCGTGCTCTGGGTCTGCGGCGCCGTTGCGATGGTTGCACGTGCCCCGGTTTTCAAATCGCGAGCACGAATCGAAGCGACCCCCGGCCGTTACTGGTAGATAGCGAAGAGAAAAGTCCAGGCTTGAGCCTTAAAGAAAAGCCGACAAGCACGTTGGAACCAAGTACCGCATGCAAGAGACGTTGCTCCTCGCATAGCCTCCACTTGTGCCCTGGTCTCCCCCACCACACTTCTACGACTCCGCAGGGAACTTGTAAACTGGATCGCCCGGGGTTGGCTGCTCTTGCCTTGGAATACACTTTCTAGGGCTTGATTTTTTTTTTCTCTTATCCACATCCCTCTCCCTACGCCATCATTCTCTTTTCGCTCGCATTCCTATTCCTTAAGTCTCGTTTTCGGTATGTCTTCTTCAGTCATTCTGTTCTTTTTTTTCTCTCTTCAATATGTGGTTCTTAGGTTCAATCGATGCCCCAGAACAGCTATGTATCGCTATACAAATGTTTTTTCTCTTGGTTTTTGAATGATTTTTGCCTCTTGTATGGTTTGTAGTCGATTCACGTTATTCCTGACATGCGCATACTGACCTTCGTTCGGTCTGGCACGCGACTGGCAGTCTGGCAAGACTGACCCGCCCGTGCCAGCGTCAGTCTTGATTCACTGTTTTTTTACGAATTCGCCTTTCCCGCTGTCTTTTTTATCCCTTACTTCTTTCCTTATACCTCTAACGTTTGGTTAGTTTAATAGCGTTCCTCCGCATCCGTTGTTCGTACTTATCCGCGCATTTGCCCGTCCGCCAGATCGAAGTTTTTTTTTTTATATTTGTCCTCTGTTACGCAGCCCGTTTATTTTGATGGTTTATCTCTTTTATTTGTGACGGCAACGACGGCGTATCCACATACCTTTTCAGTATGAATGATTACTTTCCCCTTGCTTCATTCCTGTTCTTTCAGGTGAGGCTCAAAGTGTGGGCGCAAGGTTTTTCACTTTTTTCTAAATCAAAAGCGCTTGCGTATTCCTTTGTGAGATGCTTCTCCATTTCACATGATCGCGCCCTCACAATGTGATACTTACTGTGATGGCGCTTGCATTATGGGTAGTAAATGGTACTTATGGTACTTCCTGACCAATTTTTTTCAGGCTGTAGATCCTGCATTGATTGCTTTTCTCATTATCATCATAATCATCGTCATCTATTTGACTCTACCCAGTGCAGGGCGAAGGCATCTCTAATATTTCTCCAATTAACCCTGTCCTGTGCCACCTGCGGCTACCCTATCCCAGCAAACTTCTTAATCTCATCCGCCCACCTAACTTTGTGCCGCCCCCTGCTACGCTTGCCTTCTCTTGGAATCTAGCCCGTTAGCTTAACGATTATTAGTCATCTCACCTTCGCATTACGCGCCCTGCCTAAGCCGAATTTTTCTTGGTTTCGACTAGGGTTTTATAAGCCCACATTTGTTCCCTGGTCTGGGACGTGATCTGGGTTACGGCCACGTTCGCCGCAACGAGGTGCCAAAAATCACATTCAACTCAGGTTCCCTGAAACCTAAACCTTACTAATACCTTGTTCTGCTTGACAAAGATAAGTTGTACAAGTATGCAAATTACTGCCACCAGCTCTCGAGCATCAAAGGCTTGTATCTTTTCTTACCTTGCGTGCGCAAATTCTACGTTGTTTACTTTTCCTTTCAGTGGTAACGATTTAACGACCACCTATCCTCGTGCAAAAACACAATATATTTAAACATCAAATGTTTTCGTACAGGCGCACTACTTTACTCTTCTTTCGCAACACTTTCGTCTCTCTATTAGCGGCGGTTGTGGCGTACAATTTTTTTCGAAATCACCTGTGAGTTTCAGTGATTTCCGCAATCGATGACATGTTTTGGCGTTCATGAAAATGGTGTCCGCGGATCTAACGTCACCAGCGTATTTGGCTCCTACGCTATACTATTTTGTTTACTTCCACTCTTCGTATGTGTTTGTGCGTGCCTGTCTTTTCTGCCTGGAATTTCTCCCTGTTTTTGTGTTTCCTTTTTTTTTTGTTCTTATCGCTTTTTTTCCTCACGAACGACTTCGTAGTCCCTCCCCGGAAAATCTGCCATTCCGTTGGGCTGCAGCGTCTATGTTTTGTTTTTTTTTTTCCCGAGCCGCTTTCACTCGAAAGCTTTGATGCTTCCCCTTGGGGCGCACGTCAAGGAAACGTGGGTGCAAACAAGACAGCTTCTGTTGCTCGCCGGCGTCGGACAAACTCGGTCAAACTACGTGTGACCGAGCCTCGAGTGTTCTTAAGGCGAAAGCCTTTAACCGCTCTTATTCGCGGCCATGACTCTGTCCGTCCGTTACATCTGAAGTGAAAGTCGTAACTAGTCATTACTATGAGTAACTAGTCACTAACGAGTCATGACTAGTCAGTCATTACTGGTTAGTCATGTCATTAACCAGTCATGACTAGTCAATCATTATCCAATCATGGCTAGTTAGTCATCAACTAATTAGTCATGACTAACTAGTCATTAACCAGTCATGACTAACTATTCATTAACCAGTCATGACTAACTAGTTATTAACCAGCCATCACTAGTTAGTCATGACCGGTTAGTTACGACTGACAAGTTAGTCATTAGCCAATCATGACTAGTTAGAGCAGAATGTTGGGCCAGTTGGTGCAGCAACATATTCAAGAAAACTTTGTGCAGAATAACACAAGACGGAAGGGAGAAACACGTACAAACACACGAGCGCTCGTGTGTGTGTGTACGTGTTTCTCCCTTCCGTCTTGTGCTATTCTGCGCAAAGTTTTCTTGAATATGACTAGTTAGACATCAACTAATTAGTCACGAATACCTAGACATTAACTAGTCACGAACTAATTAATAATGATTAGTTAGTCATTATCCAATCATGACAAGTCCGTTAGTAATCAGTCACGAACTAATTAGTAATGATTAGTTAGTCATTATCCAATCATGACAAGTTAGTCAGTAATCAATCATGACTAGTTAGTCATAGCTCATGAATAATTAGTCATGACTAGCCAATCCAAGTCACCCCATAGCCGCCTCGTGTGTGCCTACGGCCGCGCAGACAAAGTTGCGTGGAAGAGCTTTCGTCTCGCGCATTTTAGATCGTCAAAGTGCCCCCTCAATTTTTCATTTTCTCCTAGGATTTCTCGCCTTATAGACGGGGTTAAAAAAAACCCCTAGGCGTCAGCCTCTTCCCTTGCCTTCATTTGTTAGTCTACTATACTCTACGTCGAAACGACCAGCAAGCAAGCCCCGCGTCTGGCTGGTCGGAGTAAAATGGGGGGGGGGTTCGTTCGATGATGGGCAGCACACACACAAAAAAATAAAAATAAAAATTGCCTTGCCCGCAAGCCTATGCCATAACGGGCCCAAATCAGTTTAATATAGATAATGGGGAGCGAGGGAGTTCAAATAATTTGCTTAGCAGATAAACAAAATTATAGAAAATGTGATATGCTTTAACGAAAACTGCAAAGGGCCAGGCTCAGGAACGTTTAACGAATTTATAAGGTGAATTACCGAACAGTGAATGTATACTCATTCGGGTTGCGTAAATGTGGCGGGCTTACACTTCTACTTTAACTCGAAAGAAAATAAAAATAAATGTTGGACGAAATCTATATTAAAAAGAATGAAAACAAATTGTTGAGAAATACGGGCAATGTAGAAGCTCTGGCCCTTTTATAATCGATTATGGAATACATATCAGGTCGCAATAAATTGTAAAGTTTAGAGTGCATCACTAGTATGCATTTCAGTCTATCATCAGATGAAGCTGATCCTGACAAAAGCCAGATGCGTCTATCGCCATATCGGCGGCTCTGGAAAACCTCACCAGCAGTGTGTGGAAGCGAACACGTTGGATCTTACAACGTACCCATTCCGAGGTCTTCCATGAATGTTGGCCCTCCTCCGAAGGTGTTACTTAATGTGGTCCTTCAGGGTTTTATGGTATGCTCTTGCGTTATCGCCGGAGTGAGCTCGAGTGTGATGTACATCCATTTTCTTTGTGCCTTCACATCTGAGAAAGATATCGCGCATTATATTTGTTTATTGTATCAGCTATTTCTTAAAACGCGGGAACAGCTACACGCCTATGCTTTACTGTCTGCAAATTGTGCAAAATAAGCTGCCAATAAGAGTTCACTATTTAGGAAGTTAAAGCTGTCGGCTTCAGAACACCGCACTGAGTCCGCTTTCTTTCCTTTGGATATTTTTTTGTTGTTTTCATGTTCTGTAATTTCATATCTCTGTGGCTACGTCATTGTTTTATTTTATTTTACATCATTTATTCATTTTGCCTCGATATTCGCCCGTAATAATGTATGTACTGGACATTTATGTTCCTGTAGCCGAAGTGTTGTGATTCAAGTTCCTTCCACTTACAGCTAGGACTGTGAATGGCAGAATAGTGGAATTCTAAGATGGCCTATGGACAGGTTTTTTTTTTGTTGTTTTTAGGCCTGCGACGTTATGAACCACAATGCTAACAATGAGCCGCAACATTGCATGACAAATGTACCAGCAATTTCTTGACTTAGGGCATCGCAGAATAACTGTGCAGTCTCAGTGAATTGAATGCCAACCCAGGAATTTGAAAGGCATAAAGAGCATTTTTTCTCTGTTCGGCATTCTTCCACTCTTCTGTTCTTTTCAGTTATGGTCGCTGCATCACTTACAAAGCTAAAACCGCTGCATCTTCCACGTTCGCAATCGGAAGGGTGCCCAAACACAGAGAAGCAGCATTTACTAGAACCTATGTACTTCAAGCGAGAGGCATGGGGCAGAGGGATGGGTTTGGCATAAAATTCCCGGGGAATGGAATATATTAATGTAATTGAAAGGCTGCTTAATCTGCTCTTCGTTTTTTTTTTTCAGCGTTTGATCAACGACAAGCGTCGTTCTTGTTATCTTATTCATGAGTGCCTTCAGTTTACGCCTCTTGTTTTGCGCTTTTTAATTGCTTCCACGTCCGATTTGCGGCTTAGCGGAAGGTCTTATGCAATTTTTGCGTTTTTATTCGTTACGGTATTTCGCAGCAATATGAAGATATTGTTTTTCTTTCATTCTAGTTTATTTCGTTGTTCCAATGCTTGGTCGTTAGGTTCCCTCTTAGCCTCGTCCTTCACCGAAATACCGGGACAAGGGTTGAGTATACGAGAGTGAAATACGTCCTCCTAATAAAGAGGGGATCCCGCGGATACCATTCGCGCCCCCGCGTGTTACTTACCTGTCGCCGGGAATCGACCCTGGGGCAGTAAACAGCCTTCCCATTCCGAGCCAGGTAAGCCGCAGCCAGGCGCGCTGGCCAGCACCAAGCGGTTAACTACGGGCTGAATTGTAAAGACCGGCCTGTGCCACGGGCTCTGCCCCCCCGCCCTCCCACGCGCAAACACCACAGAGCCCCCGAAGTCGGCTGAGAAGTCAGCCAGAACATAGTCACGTGCACTATACTTCGCCTGAAACATAGCACAGACTATGCGGCTGAAATTTCGGCATATTGTAACGGTAGGTGCCCAGCTCTAGTGCCACGTGTGTACTGAGGTCTAAACTGAGAGACAGAGAGAGAGAGATGACAATGGAAAACGAAAGAAATTAAGAAACCTGGATAGAATGAAAGCGTGAAAAATTGAGCGTTGACAAGGTAATACTGGTCTAGCTTGCTTCGGCCCGGTCGCTTTGCATGGACCAGGGAGTTGAAACACCATCGCTTGTCCCACACATGAGCGTACTTGCGGAGGGGACATGTGCTAGATAGCGTAATAAAAAGAAATACAAATAAAGTTTCAGAGACAGAGAGAAAGACAGTGATAGACAGACAGGGTGGCATGAAGCACGCACTTGCGAGCGCACACACACGCGCGCCGACGCGCCTGCATAGAGCCGGTAAAGATTTCGAGCTTTACAGGGGAAAAACTGTGCCTACTGCACAGCTTTTACTACCATCCGATATCAAAACACCCCCTGCTGAAACCACCGATCCGAACTTCCAGTCGCCTCAGCCACAGCCATCCCATAGCCAGCATCAAGAGCCGTACTTCAGCAATGAGCAGTTCCTTTTTTCCTGACGCAATAAACCATTGGAATGCCCTGCCCAACGACATTGCATCATGCAACGATCGCAAATCATTTCGCGCGAAACTCACCAGTCATTTTCAGAACACGTGAACCGTTTGTTGGCCTTTACTTTTTTTTCTGTATTTTCCCTGTGTTTTTCTTGTATTTTTCTGTACTTTTTTGGATTCCCTTATTTTATAACCACTTGTTACTCTTTATTTTATTTTTGTAGCGTTTGCAGTTGCAGTGTTCTTTTCATGGCCTATGTTTTCATCATGAGTCCATTTACACAAAACAACTTGTAACCCCCTCCTTATGTAATGCCCACGTGCCTTTAAGGATGAAATAAATGAAATGAAGCAACGGATGACGCAACCACTTCCTCAGTGCCCTTAAGAATGAAATAAAGCGCGACCGATCTTCCTGCCCCTATATCCGTTTAAAGCCTTTGCAGCCGAAGCGGTGACACACAGCGTATAAATCGCTTAAAAGCAGCAAACAAGCCAGTACGTTCCCAGAAATATACGAAACTAGTCCGCTAAATTTCGTAACGCGGCTAACCAAGTACCATCAGTGCACGCTGGCACAATAAAAATAAAAAATTCGCTGTGGCTTAGCTTGGTTAAGCCCGGTAATTGCGAAAGCAATATCCGTACCTACGCCGTGGTACAGCTGGTAGTGTAGCTGGTGGTGGTGCTTGTGGCTAGACTTGTGGTGATGCATCGGTTATACAGTCCAATCCAATCCATTCCAATCCAATACAATCCAATACAATCCAATGTAATCTAATCTAATCCAATCCAGTCCAATCCAATCCAGTCCAATCCAGTCCAATCCAATCTAATGCAATCTAATGCAATCAAGGTCAAATGAAGGTTAATGGTGTTCACGGCCGCGGAACGATGGTCGTCACGGCCGCGGCACGGCAAAGGCGTGAAAGTGCAAGTAGTATTGCTTCCGCAATAAAACAAGAAGGTGCAAGGTCAGCATTCGCTAAACAGTCGGAGGAACGAACAGTAGCGCATCACCGATCATTTAATGAAAACGCCCCGCATGATTGATGTTCCGCGCAGTGCTGATCAAGGCGCGAGAACGTGTTGCTCTTGAAATCGAATAAAAGGAAGGTGTAAATGACACAGCTGATAAGGACAAAGAAATACGATAAACGAGCAATAGCACAGAACGACAGACGCAGAGAAGCAAACGAAAAACACTGTGAAGTAGAAATAATGCAAAATTACGCATTAAACCTTTCACACGTTGAACAAACTTAAAAACTGGCTGCGTGACATATCGATTCGTTTGTATAACATTGACTGTTTCAATCAACCTCTCAAGACATTTCATACCACGAGATTCTGATTCTCCGAAACCGCTGTATATTACCTTCCCCTTAAGAAAAGCCCGAGCCTTAGGCCAGTTCATGGCAATAAAAATTATACGAAAAGGTGTTTACCTTGCATTGAGTGCGTGATACCTACACTGACACACAGCTCGCTGCAATGGCGTGCGCACACCGCCAAGCTATTTCTTTTTTGACGCAATGTACACCTGACTTCTGGCAACGCTGACAAGAAGAGAAAAACAAATACAGAAGGAAGCAATGCCGAAATGTCAATACTGCGTCCATCGTAAAAGCCTGCTCTGAAGCACGTTGCTCAAGCCTTCGCCAACTTTGCTGTAATCTCCTTCCCTTAGTTCCCTCTCTTGTCTCAGCTATTTAGTCTTTCTCTTCCCTCACAACGTGTAATCGTGAGCCCAAATAGCGGCTCCGTGTACGGAGAGAGCTTTTTTGGCGAGTATTTTTCAAGCATTTTTTTAAGTATTTAGCACTCGTTCTTTTCGTCGTCTCTCTCTCCCTGTCCCAAGTCGTTTCGTCAAAGTTAGTGCTACCCACTGCAAAAAACAAAACAAAACAAAACAAAAACTAAATGTTATGCCAACTGCTATATTAAACCGGTTGGTTTATTGGTTTGGTTTATTGAGGTTTAGCGTCCGAAAGCAACACAGGCTATGAGAGACGCCGTAGTGAAGGGCTCCGGAAATTTAGACCACTTGGGGTTCTTTAACCTGCCCTGACATCGCACAGCACACGGGCTTCTAGAATGTCGCCTACATCGAAATTCGGCCGCCGTGGCCGGGATCTAACCCGCGTCTTTCGGGACAGCAGCGGAGCGCCATAACCACTGAGCCACCGCGGCGGGAGCGTATAACCAAACATTATTCGATTTATTGACGGACAGAATAGCTTGCCGTAGCTGCTTCATTAACCTTTTAGACCAACGTGTTCTCGGGGCATTAGAGGCGAAACGAAGAGGCACAGAGATGGAGAAGAAAAAGAAAAGAAAGGACACAGGTGGTTGTAAAACACGAGGACAGCCCAGCCCGGGGTATACAACCAAAGCGCTGGCCGCTGTATTTTACGTCACGGACTGCTGCCGGCTGGCGACGACGTCTATTCGCAAATGGCCCGGCTTTCTGCCGCTGCTCCTTCTTCCACTGCCGCCATTGCTTCTTGTGTTGTTTCTGCTGCTGCCGCTGCCTGTGCTGAAATGGCGACGGGTTTTGCTCCTGCCGCGTTCTTCCCAAGTTCTCGGAAAGCAATGAGCGACCGTTATCTAAATCTCGGGCTGTTCTAACCGGCGAGGAAAGCAAGGCTATTGGCTTTTCTTATCTGAGTCCTGGTTTGGGTGAAGAAGCAATGAAAGAAAGCACAAAGCGTGAAAGAAGTGGGCTGAATCCTGCAGGCGTCTGCGGGTGTTACGACGGTGGAATGTGGCACACGTGTCTAGTAAAGTTGCCAGGCCTCCTTACCCTCCGCTCTCCTGAAATTCCTGCATTTATAAATAAGTTAGGCATTGAGAGAGCGATTTAATCGATATCCTGCACTTAGAATACAGCGCGGTGTGGTATCCTTTTTTTGTGACGTTTTGTTGCATTCATCAGGGGAGGAGATCTGAATTTACTATCGAAGATGTGTTTTATGCATCGTCTTCCACGTCTGTCACCTTATCTGCCACAAGTTCTCAATGTTTCTGTTCTCACACTTCTTTTCTTGCTTTTCTAACAGGGAGCCTGGCATATGTTCTCCTACAAACACAGAAAGAAAATAGGCCGTTGCTGCCGTCTTGTTCAAGTTAATGACGACGATGTGGCGGCCACTTTCACAGGCTACTGGTATATGTCGTTCTGGGACATGACTTCAAATAAGCAAAAATCGCTTGCAAGATGGCGCCACCGCGAGTTCTATTTATTTTTTTTTATTTCTGGTTTGGTTTACGGCGGTTGAACGCTCCAAAGCAACTCAGGCTACGAAGGACGCCGTAGTGAAGAGCTCAGGAAATTCCGACCACCTGGGGTTCTTTAACGTGCACTGACATCGCACAGTACACGGGCCTCTAGAATTTCGCCTCCATGTAAATTCGGCCGGCGCGGCCGGGATCGAACCTGCGTCTTTCGGGTCAGCAGCCGAGCGCCATAACCACTGAGCCCCCCGGGCCCGCTATTTTTTGTTTCTACTGAACCTCAGCATCACGGAGAGTCTAGCGTGTACCAAGGAGTTTCCGTTATTATTGCGCAATATTGCCCAAAAGAACGAGCTGGTCCGAGAGAAACAGAAAGCTTTCTAACGGCAGCTATCATTAAGCTTCTTCAGTCCTCTTTAGACTCTTGGCGCCTCAAGTTTTTTTTAAATAAAAATTACGAAATAAAGGGGCTTTTGGGGAAACCCTGTAGTGTGCAAGGGTTGTCACTTTACATATCAACGTTTAGGATCTTAATGAAAGAAAAACTGCATGACAGAAAGTGAAAGTAGGCTTAGAGAAAGTAGGTATGCTAATAAGTCATTGAAGTTTCCGTGCTGACATTCTCTCTCACCCTTCGCCAATTTGTGTCGAACTAATATTTATACGAAGGGTCTTCTCTTTCCATCTGCGAAGTCCATCTATACTATCTTGTACGCGTGTGTTTTGCATCGTGTTGTCCTCATGTGTGCGAATTCTTCCTAATGTCATCTCTCTAACTCCACCTGCGCCGAGGCCGGGAGTTGTGCTTCTGCACAATTCTTTTATATATTTCTTCTATCCGCGACACCTGCTAACACGGCACGCGATTACCGGCCTCTGCAAACATTTCATCGGCGAAGCAATAATCAGCCTTTTATACTGAGGAACATCGAGGTTCGCTTTTTTACGTAAATCACCGAGTAGCTTGCCCGGTCACGAACGGAAAGTTCCACCCCAATGTTTACCCTCCGTGGAGCTGGTTCTCCACGCAGCTCGACAGTAAGCGGAGCTCTTACTCGCGTGGGTGAGGTATTCTCGTTAATGGAAGAGGAACGACGCTTCCCAAGTATCGAAAAATGTTCGAAACTTTCGGAACTTTGTTCTAAGCAAAAAGGAAGAATCAATTCAGTTCCAGCTTTCTTGCCAGAGCTTGGAAGACTAGACTTTCGTAAATGGCAAACAGAGAGTTGCATGCCGCAGCGTTCATCATTTCAGCAACGCTTCAGCGTTTCACAGCCAAGACCGGTATAGGTTGGGAAATAATATTCTTTTAAGAGTGTTCTGGAGGAACGCAATTATTTTTTGTTTTTCTCTTTAGTTGTACGATAGTTCAGTCCTCCTTCTGTGGCATCTCACTTTGGCCTGTGTCCCTTACCGATCCTCTTTCACCGCTAGGACTCCTTACAGCGCCTTTCGGCTGGTGTGAAAAACACCCAGTTCCTATCTCACAAGGAGCATCACTAAGGAATATTAACGCCTTTCGACTTCCTCTCTTCTCCCTCACCGTTCAGAAAGTAAGGTGTTCGAAATGAATACGGTTACGTTCTTATTAATTGAGTATATACGAATGTGTGGCCGCGTTCTTCGGCTCGCTTTGAGCCACACGAATATTTGGGACTCTGCCCATCCCATCCCATGTTTGCATTACGGCGTTGGTGCGTGGGTTTCGTCAGCGTGAGATAGTTTGCGGTGTATACCCGTTCCTTTTCATCGCGTTCGGCAGCACCTGTCCGCGGTGGTCAGTTCTTTGTAGTGAGCAGTTCATTCGTTTTCATTCTTGGGCGTCTCAAGTGTTTCGAAGCGGCTGAAAAGGCCTGACCCAATGGCGGTTTAGATGATCCGTCATCAGTCGTTCTTGGAACATATGGCATATCCATGGGAAAGTCTCAATGAAATGTTTGTTCTGCTGTGGTGCATTGCAGAGTCCTTTAATGGTTATTACTCAGGCTCTAGCCGCGTTTTTGAGAACTGAAATGGTCTACCGCTACCTTGAGCATTTACTAACTGTATACTTTTTTCAGTGAAAAATTTAAACATGTTTCTCTAGAGAACGCTTGAGCTTTATGCTGTTAAAAAAAAACCGATAACCAAACGTAGCCACATTCAGTAGCGATGTATTTATTGTCGCTGATTTTCTTGTATTTGGTCTTGTGCAACGTAATATCCTGCTCACAAGTTGACTTGTGCTTTTGTTTGAAGCTCCCGCTAGAGCATGACAGGTGCAACTTCATTTCAATATGTGAACTTCGTCAGCTGAGAACGCTTTCTCGGGGAAATACTGAGTGGTTCCAACAGTGACCTATGACGGTAAACGAGAGCCTGTCCGGCAGTGCCTATCTTTTCTTTTGTGCTTTCTCTCTCTATCTGTACTTCGTCACTATGATGGAACTAACAGCCAACACAGCCAACGTAACGGTACGCGCTGCCACACTCGCGTAACATTATTTGCGGTGTTCTCTAGGTCTTTCGTGAAAACGTCAGTTTGTTCTCCCTGCCCCCAAGTGCTCGTGAGGACTCAGCCTAAGACGGAGCTGCTACGGTTTCGAAAGAGACAAAACCAGTACTGTGCCCATATTCTAGAAATGGCAGGATATGAGAAATAAAAGCTGTTAGTTTTTTATTAACACACTTTAACCAGGTCTTTTATTACCCTATCCACGCTTTCTCATTTTCGGTACCGAAGTGCGCACTTGCGTGCTATAGCACGATGATTTTCCGGTGATGATGATGATGTCCTCAGGCTAAATGGCATATACCCACTGCGGGTGGTGGTGGTGGTGAAAACTTTTAATTTCTGAAATAGAGTTTGGGAGCCACAGAGTGGCCACGCCACATGGTCGGCGTCCCTAGTCCGGGACACCGCATGACAATGCCCCGTCTCTAGCCCGTTTCACCAGAGCCCTTTGGGACTCAAGCGAGGAGCAGTTGAGAAGGGCAGTCTCCCATGCCTCTCTGGAAGGGGTAGGGGAAGGGGGGAGGTGGGGATTTTGAGTGCATGCCCACACCATGTGGAAGATATCACAGGTCTCCCCACAGTGTGGGCATCGCCCATCCGTGTTAGGATCGTAATGCTTTAAGATTGCAGGACAGAGTAGAGTACCTGTCTGCAGGCGCCTTAAAGTTCGCTCCTCCATCTTACTCAGCCCCTTTGCAGGGGCCGGGAAAAGGCGGTGGATGTCGCTATAATGCGTTATAATTTCCTTGAATCGCAGCAGCGGCTGGTTAGTCTCCGAGCCAGAAGAGCTGGGATGAGGAGCCCGGTGAGTAAGCGCTCGGGCAGCCGCGTCAGCGGCCTCATTACCTCGTAAGCCCTGGTGGCCAGGAGCCCAAATGATTCTTTTGGGTGTTGGATCAGTGGCAGTCCGTCTTAGAATGCAAGCAGCTAAGGGGGAGATCTCCCCTGCCAAGTAATGATCACATGCTTTTCGGGAGTCCGTAATGATGATTCTCGAATTGGCGTGGGCGGCAGCAAGCGCTATCGCTACTTCCTCGGCTCGCATTGAATTCGGGGCTCGAAAAGAGAGTCCATCAACGTGCATTTCCTGGTGAACGACAGCGGCCGTGTAAAATCCCGTGGGCGATGGGCCTGCTACGTCTACATAATATACACCGGGTCGGGAGCCGTGTTGTCTCTCAAGAGCCCGAGCCCGCGCTTGTCGCCTGTTTACGTGCATGTCGGTGTCCATGTTACGGGGGAGCGGGGAGACCCAGAGCATATGGCGCCACAGTACTGGGATACGCTCCGCCTCCTCTGGAGTGCAGTCGTGTTGGATGTGTAAGCGGTTTAGCAGGCGGCGCCCAGGGGCCGTCTGCATGAGCCGCGTGTATTGGTTCACGAGGTGGGCCTCCCGCAGCTCCTGGTAGGAGTTTAGCACCCCCAATGCCTTGAGTTTGGCATTAGAGGTAGCCACCGGGAGATCCAGGGCTCGCTTAGTTGCCTTGCGGATGACGGCGTCTATTAGCGCCTCGTCTTGCTTAGTAGTGCGGAGATATGGCACGGCGTAGAGGATCCGGCTAGTCACGAAGGCATAGACGAGTCGAAGCGCGTCCCTGCCCCGCAGACCACCCCGCTTGTTGGAAACGCGGCGGATCATGCGCCCTACCTGTTCGCCTACTCTCTTGAGTTTCAGAATGGTGGAGTCCGGTCTGAGTCTGTGGTGAATGAAAAGGCCCAGAATACGGAGCTCCTCCACCTCTCTAATAGGACCTCTTGACAGAGAGATGTGAATTGCTGTCCTATCCTTTGGGTTCGCTCTGACATGCAAAAGCTCTGATTTCGCTGGAGCACATTGGAGCCCACAGTCAATGGCATACGCATCGACTATGGAAGCGGCCTGCTGAAGGCGGGCCTCCATGTCCCCAAGGCTCCCCTCAGTGGTCCAAATTGTAATGTCATCTGCGTACAACGCGTGTTGAATGCCTTCCACCCGGGCCAGTTGGCTTGGGAGGTGCATCATAGCTATGTTGAACAGGAGCGGTGATAACACCGCTCCCTGAGGGGTACCCCGTGTTCCCATCATGTAAGGGCCGTATTCCTCGCCCTCAAGCCGAAGAAAGGCCTGGCGATTAGTCAAGAAATCTCTTACATACGCGTAGGCCCTAGCCCCACAATCGGTAGAACTCAAGTTGGCCAGGATGCTTCCGTGTTTAACATTGTCGAAAGCTCCTTTCAGATCAAGGGCGAGGATGGCTTTGTCATTGTGTTGCATAGTTGTGGGTCGTATTACATCCCTGTGCAGCTGGAGAAGGACATCCTGTGCAGACATGTGGGGGCGAAACCCGAACATGGTAACTGCAAAGAAGCCCTTACTCTCCAGGTATGGAGAGAGGCGATCCCGAACCATCGTCTCCATAAGCTTGCCCGCACATGAGGTCAGTGATATGGGCCTCAGGTTGTCCGTATTCACGGCCTTACCTGTTTTAGGGATAAACGTCACAAGTGACGTTTTCCACTCGGGAGGGAGTGGACGCCCGTCCCAGATCTGGTTGATGTATTCTAATAAATGGAGGTAGGCTGAGTCCGGTAGGTTCGCCAACAGGTTCACTGTTATGTGATCCCGTCCCGGAGCCGTACCCCGGCGCATTTTTGCTAAGGCCGCCTTAAGGTCGTGCAACTCAAAAGGGGCATCAAGTGTTTCATTAGGCCTGCCAGAGTACATGTACTCAGGCCCAGGCGGGTCCTCCGTACGACAAAGATATCTGTCGCACAGAGTGTCCGCAAGTTGCGCCGTCGTACCTTGATACCCTTGCAGAGCCCGCCGGAGCTGCTTTTGCGTCTCCCCTCTCGTTTGAGAGGGGTCGATTAGACTGCGAAAGAGACGCCACGTCCCCTTCGAGCTCATCTGATGAGCTGCGGCGTCGCAGCGTGCTATCCAATTTGAATCTGAGAGTTCGGCAGCATACGCTGCAGCTTGCTCTGTGAGTTTGACTATGCGGTCGCGTAATTTGCGATTAGTTTTCTGCTTTTTCCACCGTTTAGTTAAGCTCCGGCGCGCCTCCCACAAATGCAGGAGGTGGGTGTCCACTGCGGGGATCTCTTCGGTGGTTTGTAGTGTTGTGACGTGTTGTTTCTGAATGTTGTATATGTGGTTAGCCCACTCCGCGTAGCCGCCGGAAAATAGTACGGGAGGGATAGTGTGATTTCGGAATTTGTGCCAATCGGTCAGCTTGGCCTGACCCCATTTTTTGCGCGCTGCCTTCGCCATGAGTGTAATCCGGAGAAGGAGGTGATCGCTGCCTAGAGAATCTCCCAAGTTCTCCCAAGCAGCCGCTCTAGCATTTTTGACGAGAGAAAGGTCTGGACACGTGTCGCGGGTTACCGAATTCCCCACTCGGGTGGAATACGCCGGGTCCGTGAGCAACGTGAGGCTGAGGGTGGAGATGAGCTCCGCCAGCTTACGTCCTCTTGCCTGTTCGAAGTGGTAGCCCCAATGAAGGCTGGGAGCATTGAAGTCTCCAACGATCACTAGAGGCTCTTTGGCTGCCATTTTTATCGCGCGAAGGAAGATTTCATTAAAAGTTACGCGCGGCTTATGCGGAGGGCAGTATATGTTGAGGATATGTATTGACGGGTCGCGGCGTCTGAGAGGCAGTACCCGGACCATTGTATATTCTTGCTCGGTACTCAAGTCTAAGTCGACCTGAACCCCGGTGTAAGCCTTATTCACCAGGATGCACGTAGAGGGGCCCCCCTGAAAGGTGCTGTAGCCTGATAATTTAGCATCTATGCCGGGCTCCTGCAGGGCAACGAGTGCCGGCATGTCACCTAGGGACTGCAGGTAGAGCTGGAGGTGTGACCGTTTTTTCCAAGCCCTGAAACCCCTGCAGTTCCATTGAATGATTTGGAATTTTTCAAGGTTTTTATCATTCCTATTAGATGTGCTAGCCATGCTGTTCTATTTATTTACGGGGGAGCGGTCTAGCTCTGACCGGGAGCCAGCGCAACCCCAGCGAGAGGCCGCACCGACCCAACAGCTGCCGAGCCTGAACCGTGTTCCTTCGCTGCCTGGCGGGAGGCTGTCTTACGTTTGAGGTGAGGGGAATCGGAGCTAGTGGCGTTCTGAATTTGGGTGCTGACCCAGGGCTACAAGGCTTTAAGGACCGAGTCAGTGACCTGGGCCATAAGGTCGGGAAGTGCTTGCGTTAAAGCTGCCTTGAACATGTCCTGGAAGGACTCGCGGACTGCTGACATGATTTGGTTCGGGAGGGCCGCCACTTGCTCCTCCAGTTGCTCGGTTTGGCGCTGCAGTGCCTCTAGGCCGGCGACGCGACCAGCTGATCCAACTACCGTGTCCCCGCTCTGCCGCGAGACGCTAGTGAGGCAAGATGTTACGGATGATCCGTCATCCTCGTCATCTGGCTCAGCTTCTTGCATTGGTTCGGATGACCCGGCCTGTCTGGCCTCTAATTCCTGAATTTTGCGCGCTAGAATTTGGTTCTGGCGCCTGAGCTCCTCTACCTGCTGCTGTAGGGCGGTTTCGGTAGGGGAGGGACGGGTAGGGGAGGGACGGGTAGGGGGCCCAGAGACTGCCCTACTCCAACTGCTCACCTGTGATTGGACGGGTGCCAAGGGCGGGAAGTCCCTGGCGTTGAGGACCGGGGGCACCGCCTGGGTCGCGGACTTGACAGGTTTCGATGTGCCGGGTTTGGCCTTGATTTCCTGATCGGCTGGCGCTTTCTTGGCCTTGGGCGGAGGAGCCTGCTTGGGCCCCGTCTTTGTCTTCGGTTTCGATCCGGATGGGGAGCTCGGTTTGATGGCTTTCCGGAACCGCCCAGCACAGCCAGGAGCTCCGGTAGGGTGGCCGCCTCCGCAGATGAGGCAGCTCGGAACACAGTCATGTTCCGCCAGGCCGTCAGGAGTGGCATCGGGAACCTGGACTCCACAGCGTTTGCAGCGTCCCGGCTGCGGTCGCGGGCACGCATCGGCCCGATGGCCCACTGTGCCACAGCGGTGGCATGCTGGCACTGTTTTCTTGTACAGGCGAACAGGGAGCCGTTCGTAGCTGTACAACACCGTCCGTGGCACCTTGGTCCTCGCGAAGGTGATCATCGCACCCGGGGTTCCCCCTAGCTTGCGCACAGACACCACATTTTGTTCCGCACTGAGTTTTCTTTTAACCCTTTCAGACGTTTCGTCTGGCGAAACAGTCACGACGCCTCGACAGAACGCACCGGAGAGTTTAGGGTTACAATATCCCGGAGTAGCTTCTCCGCGGCGTCGACTGATTTCAGTGCACCTACAAGGACGTTTTGGTCCCAAACGGGCCACACCGCAAGTCCAGCATTTGCGTCGTCCCCGAGGATGCTGCGGACTGCAGCGCCGGCTTGTCCAGGACCAAACGTTGCCTTGAGGTCGACCGTGATTCTTGGTTTCAGCACAACAACGATGTCATCTTTTTCAATGCGCGGCGTGTTCTGCGGCCGCCACCGGAGTTGCTTGGAGCTCTTCGAGGCTGCGTTCAGCGCACTCCCGCCCTGCGTATGCGCAGAGCTAGCCGGTGCCTGTTGCTGGGTGGCACCAGCACCAGCGTCCCTCGATGCCGCTGCCGCGTTCTTCTTTCCGCGCCAGACGCGGATCATATCTTGTAGGTAGTCGTCCTCCGTTGGTGGAGGATCTTCGCCTTCAGTCGTATCGTCGGATTGATGGGTATCCATTGTTACGATCTGCAAGGACTGCGGGTCGTATCCGGTGACTTGATTTGGAGCCGCCTGAGCCGAGGGATCCCCGACCAGGGCCATCGCAGGCCCCGGCGCCGTTAGGCTTAGCACCACCGCGGCGTGACGAAAGCTTCAAATGACCGAAAAGTGGTCGAAAATTGGCCCCACCTTAACAAACGTGGTGTAGACGGGTGCCGCTGAGGTTCCTGGAGACGATAATACCAGGCTTGCAGGGGAAAAAGTTGGTGTATCGCAATTGATTGCGATTTGTCACGGAGCCGACGCGGTATGCGACCGCTCCCGTCACCGACGCTAGCGCCCCCCCCCCCCCCCCCCCCCCACTGCGGGGGATTGGCCAGGGTGCATAGCGGACACAAATGCACTCATGTACAAGGAATGGAGCATTTAGATAATTGTGTGACATTGCTATCGGTATAATCATCTGACCATTTTTCTTTGACTTGCGGTTCCCCACCCTAGTTTCTCTGTTTTTTTTATTTTTTTATTAATCCCCTGATTGCCTTCAACCCTCCAGACAGGGATTCGCAAAGTGCCAATCTCTCTGGAGTGATAAGCGTTACCACATTTTCCGATGGAAGCGCGCCTGCACTGATTACGATAATATACACCGAAAACGAACTAGGAGAGAATACGAGCAAACCAAAATTGCCATCGTAATCACAACATTCGTTCCTGGAAGCGAATGAAAGTATTGATTAGTGCTTTCCAGCTGCGCAGCCAGATAACAATCTACTTCATCTCTCCCATTCTGTGGAAAGGAATAGAAAGCGAGAGAGATGTAAACGCGGGGAAAGAGTGAGAAAGGAGGGGAAGAAAGAAACCCTGTGCGACAACTAGAAAACGGCTGCAGCGCCATCAACTGCGCTCAGACAGTGCAAACACGGAGGGATTTTATTCGCGCTTAGTGCGTTTGCAGCATTGCCTCTCTTGATTTAGACACCTATTTCAGCAAGAATGATCACCACTTCCCTTGCCATGTCTCTGGTGCAGCAAATGCGTGATCTATTGGTGGCAAACATGAGGCCACAAATGAGATGTTAGGTTGGGCTGTTCCTGCTATGTTTGATTCATGTTAGCGGGATAGTGCGTTGAGGAGTAGGAGCCATATTGGTTCCTACCAAACCTCGCGTCTTCGGTCGTTGATGTTCCATGGGGTAACCGCCCATCAGTTTCCTGATATGCACATTTTTCCTTTTGTCAGGATTGACCGTTAAATACCTTGCAAAAAGGAAAGTTCCCTGAACGCAGCATTACTGTTCACGGTTTCTAGGAAGGGTTGACGATGTCTCCGTGGCTTCCACACCAATGCAAACAGGGTGCACAAACTTCATAAGCTGCTGTCATTATTTGTCCCATCGGCAGTACTGCGTTTATATGTTTACCTCTCTCTGCTAGGTTGATCTTCCCTTTTTCTCAGATCATTTGATTCTTTGCATCCTGAGTTCGCAGCGAGAAATAAAAGAAACGAGTTAAAATTTTACACACGGGGAACAGATATCCGCTGCGGTAACCGCACTGCAAATCGCGCATTTGCTGCACCAGAGAAATCGCAAGGGAAGTGGTGATCATCGTTGCTCGGGCTTGCTCGGGGCTTGCTCACGCTGCACAACCGGTGATTCTACGTGGTAACGAAAGCGCTGGCGCATCATGTTTGACTCGCAAATATTAACAATTTCGTGAGTTCATCTAGTCTTTAGACACGGCCCAGTCTTTAGCTTCCAAGCGGCTGCGTGCATGTAATTGAGTATGCAAGAGCCCCAATGCGTGGACAAAACAGCGTTCTGCTACTGAACTCGCGTGGAGCTTTTCTGAACCCACTAAATGCTTTGTATACAGTCCCCGTCGAAAGTATGCAGCTCAAGGGGTTTGCTTCTAAGGTGTTTAGCGGGGCTCCCTGCCATACCCAGCAGTGCAAAGTTTGGGAGGACAGAGGACGCGAAGCCATTGCTCTTTAGATGGATTACGGTCGCTGAGGATGCATAACGAGGCATGCTGCAAGCCTCATAAGCAGACCCCTTGGGCTGTATACTTTTGACGGGGCTGTACATCTACACACGTCTAGAATGCCAGCGTAAAGTACAACGGTAAACAGTTGAGGCGGTAAACTTCAATTTCTTGCTAGTTCCTTGGGTTGCATGCACCGAGCACTGGCCCGAGCGCCGCCTTTTTTCTTTCCTTCCTTCCTTCTTTATTTCCTTCTTTCTTCCTTCCTTCTTTCTTTCCTTTTTATTTCTTTCCTTCATTCTGCCTTTCCTTTTTTCTTTCCTTCTTTTTTTCTTTCTTTCTTTCTGCCTTTCCTTATTTCTTTGTTTCCTTCTTTCGTTCTTTCGTTCTTTGTTTTCCCTTCTTTCTTTCCTTCTGTCTTCCCTTCATCCTTCCTTTCTTTCTTTCCTTCTTCCTTTCTTTTTTATTTCTTTCTTTCCTTCTTTTTTTGCTTTCTCTGTTTCTGTCTTTCCTTCGTTCTCTTTCTTTTCTTCTTTCGTTCTTTCCTTCTTTCTTTCTTTTCTTCTTTCCTTCTTTTTTTCTTTGTGTTTTTCCTTCTTCTTTTCTTTCTTTCATTCATTTTTTTTCTTTCTTGCCTTCTTTCTTTCCTTCTTCCTTTCTTCCTTCCTTTCATTTCTTTCTGTGTTCCTTCCTTTCTTCGTATCTTCCTTTCTTTCTTCCTTTCTTTTTCTTTCTTCCTTTCTTTCTTTCTTTCTTTCTCTTTTTTCCCTTCTTTCTTTTTCTCTCTCTCTTCCTTTCTTTCTATAGTTTCGTGCCTTTCTTAATTTCGCAAAATTATCTGCAACCGCACATGCTACAGTATATGGCTTCTGCCACGGCCGTGATCCCATACAGTTCAAAAGAAAACCTCGCGCTTTCACTCTCAGGGGCACATACGAACCACGCGAAGCATCCCCTCGCAAGTACGCGCGCAGGTACACGTACGGCCGCGTGCCATGTCCCCGCGCACGTAGTAATTTGATTGTCAAGAGCGCGCTATGGATCCGCTCCTCTCCTTTCCCGACAGCAGGCTACGAAGACAGCTCGAGGGCCGCGCCCCATGCAATCTTGTGCTGGCGGGCGCGAACCTTCCGTAACAGGCTCCGTAGTCTGCACCTGCATATTTACCCAGACAATAGCTCCCAGCCACAGCGAGGACCCCTAAGTCTATTCGACCGGACCGCGTAGCAGGCGAACTGTGCAGGAGTTGAGTACTCTGTAGGTTTCGGTTGTCTTCTGTATGAAGCGCTCGGAGGATGATTATGCAGCAACACCTCACCAGCATCGAAGAAAGTTTGAAGCTTTTCAATACATCTGTGGGAGAGAGTTGTGCTTTCTGCATTTCAGCAGCTCCGCGTTGACTGCTTCTTTCAAGCACCGTGTAACTACTAAGAGGCATCAGAATAAACGCCAATTGTTAGTACTCGTCCGTGAACAATGACCCAGCTTTCTTTATATTATTCCACAGAACGCACCTAACTGCGTTGCATGCCTGTGGTTGAAAGTCAATATTCCTTTCCTGTCTCTGTGGCAACGACTAGATTTCAGCGCCGGCTTTGGTGCAATTTCCGTAACACGTAGTGTACTTAATCTACTTTTACCTGAAACAGCAATCAAGACAATGAATGGTCAAAAAAAAATTCAGGGGGAGGGCACTTTGTTGACTTAAGTGCAGTGAGGCGAAAGCCTTAGGCGCGGTGTTGCTGCTTGTGTCGCTGATGTGTGGTTAAGATGTTAAGCTTCGCCTCTAAGAGTGGAACGCGACAGCGTCTTGCAACGCTGCCAGGGAGTCCACAGAACGCCATCGCCCGCTCGGCTCTACGCCTTGCTCGTCGGTAAATTCGTTTTTGAGGAAAGGAAATGTATCTGTCTCGCATATCTAGATGGACACCTGATCCTCGCTGTAACGGGAAGGGAGGAAGATGGGAGTGAACGAAGACATCGTATTCACTAGACGCGCCTTTGTTCATTCCAAGCCATCGAGGTGGCATGGCGGAGTGGTTAGCGTGCTCGTCTCGCACTCCGGATGCCCTGGTTCGATTCCCCAAATCAACCAATTTTCTACTCTGTTTTATTTATTTATATGGTCTAACTACAAAGGTTAATTAGGCTAACTGGTTCATTACCTCAGTCCCACTTACCTGGAGCATCACTATGCGATCCCTTTAATTGGTTGCATGGTTACAAGCCAAAGTACAATTGGCCCCGTTTGATATTCGCGCACTGTGACGTCACAATCATTTCAACCAATTGAAACAAGATCAGCATCGCTACGGCGGCCACCTGAGGTCTCGCTTTGGCTGTCAGAGTGTTACTTTCGCAACAAAAATTGCCGACGATTGCGTTACTTCCTTATGCGAGATTTGAGCGCAGCTCATCAGCTATGTCAGCTTTGCGATTGTTTGAGGCAAAGAATTCCAGCAAGACATGTATGTACAATTACAGAAACACAGCCATATTCCTTCTTCAAAAACTAACAGTTCTTAGTTGTCATGAATTAAGCTTTGTGGTTGGAGAATTAGAAGGATTATGCTCGACTTGCTGCACCAATGCCTGGTTCTCAAAAGAGGAGGTCTATGCAAGTGTTTCGCGAGGTTGTCACAGCCGTGGGAGGCGTTAGGAGCGAGAGGAACGGGATGTTCCGCATAAGTGGTAAGAAATTCCTGTACTTTCTTTATATTGCTCCGTGACGGCAAGCGATGAAGACAGGACTACATGACCAATGGTGATGATATGATTTAATGGCTGCGAGTCTTGCACGACCGCTCCTGCCCATGCCGCTGCCCGCTTCGTCTTCTTCTAGCAGGTCACATGACTCAAGGCCACCGAGCGATCGTCCGGATCGCTCGAACTAGAAGAACGGCACAGACGATGACAAGCTGGACGCGATGATGGGCGTGGCAGAACCGATGAACAGGGAAGAGAAGATGAAGGGCTTGCCGTCACGATGAAAGAGATGATGAGCGGGTCAAGCCAGGTCCGCGAAGACAGAGGAGCCATCGGTCTCCAGAAGTCAACGCCGGGGCCCGTGGACGCACCAAACGGCAGGGGCTGGGGTACTTGTTTCTCATGTGTGGGTGGGTGGTCATTGGGGTCTCTGGTCAGTGGCGGCGGTCTCGGTTCAGTGGGGTCGTAGGTCGTTCGGTCTTGTACGTTCTCATTTGGGTTCTCATGTGGTTGGTGAGTGGGGTAACAGGGCAGTTCAGTTGCGGTGGTCGTTCTGTCGTTGTGTCTTCTGGTCGGGGCTTGTGGCGGGGCGGAGGAAAACGGCGGCGTCGGGGCATGTCTGGCATGGTGGGGAAACGCCGGAAGGTGCGAAGCCGCGAGCACTCCACAGAAAACCTCGGTGGACAGCCGGCTCCTAAGCTCCGGGACCGGGATGGCGAAGGTACCCAGCACCTCACACCAAATGTTACGTGACGGCAAGCGATGAAGACAGGACTACATGACCGATGGGGATGATATGATTTAATGGCTGCGAGCCCTGCCGATGCCACCGCCCGCTTCATCGTCTTCTAGTCCGTCACAATATCTACATTAAAGTTCCCACCACCCTGGCAGGGGGCAGTTAATGGGTGATCGCGAGAGTTTGCTCACCATTGTCAGCGCGAACGCTTGCAGCCCACATTTCTATCACCACCCCACGTACCTCAAAGCGCGATTCAAGCGTCCAGGGAACCAGTTATGAGCATTTCCTTTCCTTCAAATCATCGGAGCCTAAAACATTGTCGACGCCAACGCCAATGAACACAATGAACGCCGATGCCCTATGGATAAATAAATGGGTTCTCGAGGAAATGAAATGCGCAGTATCGATTTCACGGTGCACACCTAAACCACGTCGTAAGGAATGGGAAGAAGGTGGAAGTGAAAGAAGAAAGAGAGAAAGGTCTATGCTTCCAGTGCCGTGTTTCTGCCACTACGATGTCAACGGCAACGCATGCAGCACACATCTGTAATTACCACCACACAGCTTAAAGGGTCAGTCTACTCACCGAGATGAGTATATAAATAATGGCATATTCTGGTAGTTGGCACCATATAACATCAATAACGAGGGATCTGCGCTCGGTTTAGGCGGGAATTTATATTTTATTTCGGCGTTAAAAGTCGCGTAAAAAAGCATGGTGGCGACCCCAAACGTTCATTTTGTTCAAGAAAGTGGTAGTCTTTTTTGTAGAAGCATAAGTGAATATACTACGTACCATTTGTACGCCCTAATGTCAGAGAAACGCACGTTTTGTTCTAGTAAACTGTAGAAGGCGTACCGCTCGCTTTTTCTGTAAATCACATGAATATTTATACTTACACGTATGCAAAACGCAGGCACATTCCCACTTTTAGTTCAGGGTATGCTAGCAGAGACGCAAAAATAAACTCAGCTTATAGTGGCGCCATCTGGTCGTCAGGACGGGAACCATTGCTGTAAACAAACCGACTCTCCACTTAAGCCTAGGAGCGGCAGAATCGTCACTCTAATTATTAAAATAAAGCAATTTATCTCTTATATGTTTTCTTATAGGCGAGATGAGACGAAGCGAAAGACAAGCGCCCCATTTATGGCCAGTGAACGCACTGAAAAAGGCAGCAACAACGAGAATTCAGTCCGAAGCGAGAGGTCCAGCTTCGACGGGCGCCGCCATGTTTGTCGCCGCGCGGCGGAAATCCAGATGGTTGCCAGATGAGACTACCATCTCATACAGATGTGTTCCCACATTAATAAATTCTATTTTAAAATGTTCTACCGCACTCCTTGGCACCACAGCTGGCTAAACGGTAATTTGAGTAAAGAGCTATCGGTTGCCGCAAAGAAAATATGGTCGATAAAATTCAGTAGACTGACCCTTTAAAGCACGACTGAGCTGTCCAATGTCCCTGCCGGTCTTCATCGGTTTCGCAGCTTAAAGCGCGACTAAGGTGTCGACTGTCCCAGGGGCCTGTTACGCGCCTTTCGTTTGCTCTTGGTGGTGGAAGTGAAAACATCCATCTTCATCGGAATGTTTCCTATGCCAAGTGGTAGTATGGTGCACACTTCAATTACAAAGGTGCGCGGACATTTTCAGGCCACACTTCCTCCGAACATGTGGTTTTCAATGAAGCACTGATTCTTCATGCGGACACGACTAACTCGAGCTGAGAAGTAACGGTCGCATTAATGAATAGTATGTATAGGTTATTTCGTCTTCAAAAATTCTGGTTCTGTTATTCAGCAGGCTACTCCCGAAATCCCTGGTTCTCTCTCTCTGTGGCCTTGCTCACCAACTTTTAACGAACGCTCGCGGATGTTTACTGTGCTGCGGTCCCTCCCAACGTAGGGAGCCAAGCTGCCTATCAAGCTGCCTAAGTATTTTTGTTGTTATCTTTGGAGCCCGCACACGTTGCTTACAACTCGAACAAATGCCTCCATGAACCTGCATTCATTTCATGAGAGCCTCACTGTGAACCGAATCTGCCCAACATTTTACGATTATCCCCGCCCTTTCACAGAGCCCAAGATCCTCGGCCCGTGGCCACAGCAGCCGACTACCATCAAGGCTCATAAGGCACTGTTTAGTCTTTCCGAGAGACTGCCTTGCTTGCTAGATTGTGACTTTGTCTCTCGTTCCTTCTCTCTTCTCTTCCCTTTTTATCCCCTCATTCCCTTCCCCAGTGTAGGGTAGCCAACCGGAAACCTTTCTGGTTAACATCCCTGCCTTTCCCCCTCTCTTTATCTCTCTCTCTCTCACTTTTGTTAGTACTATCGATGGCGTCGCTTCGTTTGCAGTATAAGGTGTGCATTTATTTATGGCTATTGTCGTTATTTCTGGCACCACACGACAGCGGTCTCATTCTTTCACCATCCGCTTCTCGTGCTTTCCCTGCAGTCTGTTTCAGAGATGGGAAAAATGTATTTTAGGGACCAGTTTCGACAAGCGTTGTACAGATGGTCATTAGTGGATTTCCTGTCTTGCGCAAATAATCCGCTCCTCGTCCTTGACCATCGACACTTGCGGAGCGCTTTCCAATACCCCGCATCTCTGCTGATCCTTTCCCGCTCTTGCAGCCATTCATATCGACACATGGTTCACCTTCCTGGGAGTTCTTGTCATTTCTAGAGGCGCTTGTCTCATTACGCTTCACTTGGCTTCAGTCCCTTGTCTCCCCTACCTTCCCGGATAATCCTCGCTTTCCCCTTGGCCTCATTTATCATTCCCTATGCAACCACACACAACCTCCACCCACCGTTCATTCCCCTCTTGCAGTCCCGCAGTCATTGCCTTTGCTTCGTGCGAGCATTCTCTGATCATATGTCAGCGACTGGCATCGTGGCTGCCCTCTGTTCACGTATCTTTTTCTAGCGGTTCCGGAAGGAAGGGAAAACTTTATTTACACTAATGGTTTTTCCTGTGGTTTAGGCGCATCTTCAGAGACGTCTTGGTTCTACCCCCAGGAGCCTTCTCTGTCGAAGTCGTCCGCCTCTAATCAGTGGTCGGTTGCCCTCAGTCCAGGTCTCCGCTGGCCACTGCCGCCCGTTGAGCTCGCTGTACCAGACCTTGTTGGTCTTCACAGCGGTCGCTGGACAGCAGAGTCTCCCACTGCTCCGCACTCGGGTTTTGTATTTTGGGGACCACGTCTATGTTTTGGCAGGCCCATGTGATGTGGTATAGAGTAGGTTTTTCGTCGCACCAGGGACATTTGTCCGTGTATATCGTAGGGTGCATTTTGTTTAGTATATGTAGGTTTGGGAAAGAGTCTGTTTGTAATTGTCTCCAAGTGACCGCTTCCTCTCTGCTGAGAGATATGTGCGGTGGGGGATATCGCATTCTTCTGCCTCTATAGTTTTGTAGTATGGCCGAGTATTCCCTGGGTGCTGGCGCGAGTTCCGCGGTCTCGTCGGATGCTCGGAAAGCGGTTCCGGCCTCGGTCCGCAGAAATGGCCGAGGCGAGGGATGATTGATAAAAAATCCAAGAAGCGTTGTATCGGAAGACACATATCGAAGGGTTCAACGAAGCTAGACCCAGGAGGGAAGGATTGTGGCAAAACAATCGAAGCGGCCATACTGTCAGCTTCGATTTGAATTGGTTTGGTTTGGTTTATGGGGTTTAACGTCCCAAAGCGACTAAGGCTATGAGAGACGCCGTAGTGGAGGGCTCCGGAAATTTCGACCACCTGGGGTTCTTTAACGTGCACTGACATCGCACAGTACACGGGCCTCTATAATTTCTCCTCCAAAGAAATTGAGGAGAAAGGGAAGAGTGGCGTCCCTATTTGAGGACATGAGGAGGTGCGCTCTGATTGAGGGTGTAAGGCGATAGCTTAGACTGCATGGCACAAGTCCGTCTGTATTTGTCTCTTGTCGTTAAATATGTGTCGTTTTACGCATCATGGAGGACCATAGTACATGAATTCGGACTATAAAAAAGCAAGACAAAATGGAGAGAGAGGAACGATCAGTGAAGAAATTCTCTACAACCGAAAAATCGTCAGGTGGGAGCGCTGCTCTCTTCAAAGGATCATCAAGCAAAAAAAAAGGAAGGAAAACGGGGTGAGTGAAAAGGGAAAAAAAAAGGTTGGTGTATTATCATTTGTTTTCGTTCTATACACTTCCGCATTCTCCCCAGGATGAGAAAGGCGCCAACTGCGTTTTCTGTTGAAAACAATTAGGAGAGGAAGAGAGAACAGAAAAATGGGCAAAGGTGCACGTTGCACGCCCCTGCTCATTCCTTTCTTCGCGATTTGCTATTCCCCGTCTACTCAGTTCCTGCTTCCGTCCCGTAACTTGCCTTTTTTTTTTGTTGCGAAAGCAACACTACGCCCACCGTTTCGCCTCTTCCGCGTGGCCGCGCTTTCGCCGTGGCGGTGACTCCACGAATGACCTTGAGCCGAAGCCTAGCAACCGCAGCAGCTGCCGCCGCCGGCGCCGCGCTTCGCCAGATGGCGCCGCCGTCGCCGGCGCTCGCTTCGCCAGTTGTGCCTAGTAGAGGGGGAGGTGGTGTCGTTTCGAGGGCATATAGACCAGATTTTTTTACCCCCGCACGCAGACTGCGGGCGCGCTCCTACTCTCGACACCAGTCGCCATCTGTCGGCGCGCGCGGCCCGAGGGACTGCGGGTCGCGTCGGCGCCGCGCGTAGAACGCATGTTTCCGTGTTCGCTTCTGCCGTTGTTGTGCTTCATGAGCTAACGTATGAGGGTGTGTGCTGTGCGTCACTACTCACATTTTCCCTCTTCCAGACAGTACTGCGGTTATCTTGGCGCAGTTACTCGTTAACGTGACATCCGAGGGTAGTCGACCAGGTAGTGTACGGACTGGAAACCGGCACTTCTAAGCAGATTTCTGCGCTGTCGTGTCGTTTGTTGTCGCCTTTTACGTGCGATATCATCTAAGATAATTTTATGCATCAGAATGTAGATCTATTGATTTGACTCAGTGGAGTAGTAACTAGATAGGCGAGCTGCAGACTGAAGGTTGTCCCGACGGAGCGCGTGTTTTCGATCACCAGTACGTGTTCGGCATCCTTGCGCTGAGCTTGCTCTTGTTCTCATTAAACACATTTCATGCACAGGATTGTAAGCACGACCGCTACCGATTTCAGCTGCTTTTTCCGCACGCATGTCAGAGGTATCTGGGGGTAAAGGTTTATCTATAGTATCTTGCTGCTGTTGGTATCTACCTTAGTTTGGTTTGGTTTATTAAGGTTTTACGTCACCAAAGCGACTAAGGCTATAAGGGACGCCGTAGTGAAGGACTCCGGAAATTTCTACCACCTGCGGTTCTTTAACGTGCACTGACATCGCACAGTACACGGGCCTCTAGAATTTCGCCTCCATCGAAATTTGGCCGCCGCGGCCGGAATCGAACCCGCGTCTTTTGGGACGGAGCCGAGAGCCGTAACCACTGAGCCACCGCAGCGGTGCGGTATCTACCTTATTCATAGAAAAATATGCGCGATTTCATTATATTTCCACACTTAGCCAAACGGCTACGCAACGCTCTCACACGCGGCGAGAGCTCCTGAATAAAATAACGCGACTTCGGACCTCGGAATTAGTGAAAGCTGGATTAGCAGCTCATATGTATTCAAGCTTCGATAAATTAAGCGAAATACATTTTTATGCACCAGGTTGCATAAACCATGACAAAATTTGTTTTCTGTTGGCGCTGCGACTCAGTTGAGCTCACAGCGGTAATTTGTTGATAAACTGGCGCGGCGACAAGAAAGGCCTGTTTGTGGAAGGGGGGGGGGGGGGCTTTATGGCTGGACGGCAGGAAGGAATAAGAGTGCATGGGAATTGGAACTGCATTCTAGCCGCACACCTAATGCTTGATATTGAACAAAAAGTTTCTTTGCGGTGGAGCACCAAGACGGAATTCGATATAAGCACGCGCACGCTCTAAGCGCCGGCACAATTAGCCTGAATGTCAAACTAAATGTCATTAAAACGCGTCAATGTTATCGCTGTGATAACGTGAATACTTCCTGCAACACAGCCACGCAGCGGAAGTATGCTCGACAATGCTTTTTTTAGCGCCCGAAGCGCGGCTGTATGCACGAGCGGCCGCGGAACAGCCGCAGCCCCGCAGTCCCCAAAGAAACGCCCGCACCGCGGCGCGCCAGTCGGTGCAAAATGGCCGCGCCCGGGAAAGGCTCAAAATTCTGGTCTATACGGTTTGCTTCAGTGGAGACTTGTTTCCATCAATACAGTAGAAACCAAGACACACTACTTTACTGACCATCGAAGCGTGTTCATTGTTGTAAATAAAGTTGTAACCCATGCTTAACTATGTGTCTTCTTTGTGTATAAACAATAGAGCTTATCCAAAACGCCTAACGACAAACGAATCCTAAGCGTAGCCAGGCAGCCGTTGCTTTCGCAATACAACCAGCTTTAACCAGAGCTAAACCACTGCCATTTTTTCACCGCGTTTTCGTCTTTCTATGACTACAACTTCCCAGCCACTATCGGCGTTCGCTTGAGGGAGTTGAAAGGAGGGGGGGGGGGGGGGGGGGCGGGATCTTAAAGTGAAAGTCTCGTTTTTTTCTCCTCTCGTGGCCTCTGCTGCAACGTCATTGGTTCTTTCGCGCCTTCCGTATCACCGTGACTGTGGGGCCGTTGCCAAGTAAGGCCAACTCCCATCGCTCGATCGGTCGCTGTCTCAGCGCGGCAGAGCTTATTTCCTTCACCTCGAGCTAGGCCCACGTGCCAGTGGTGGGAGATCTTCTGTAAACCGCCTACACAGAAGCGCCGCCCCAGAGAAACTGAGCTGAGCAGCCAAGCGGGAGGGACACGAAGCGGGAAAAGGGAAAGGTGTAATGAACACGCAGAGGGGAAGATTAAGGAAGCACGTGCGGAGGGTGAAGGGAAGGACAAATAGCACCGGCAGGCACGATCAAAGCCCAATTGAAACAGATCGCTAGTGCTATGAGAAGGTGACCCGCCCCTCTAAAGCCAGCGCTCCGGTTCCTAATGAACACCTCATTAAGACGCTCTCGCATACAAGCCCGCCAGTTCGTCCTGTAGCGCGGGATTCTAAGAAGGTGAAGAGGGATTTATATGCACTTGGGAGGGTCTTAAAAGAGCGGAAGGGGGGGGGGGGGGGGGGTATAGTGTGCAATCTGAGGCGACAAACACGCTATGGCTTCCCTGGCTTGCACTTGTCTCTGCTGTAAATGGATGGCGTACGTAGGGCTTCAGAGAGCAGTGAAGCACGCGTTCGCGTAGGTGCATGTGAGGCGTTAATTGTTAATTAAGACGGAGCTCTTTTTTTTTTCTTCACTTCTTTCTTGTGCTGTCCTGGGCGTTTCTTCCCTCGCTCTTCTTCGCTTCAGGTGCGCACGTGGCGTGGATGCTGCGTGCGAGCCCGCTAGGTGAACTACCAATTCCGTCCGCATGCCGGCGCCATTTTTCAGCCTTCCGCTCTATCTCACACTTCGCCCATCTTGCCTTTCTCTTCTTCTTTCACTTGTTCTCTTGGTCCTCGAACCTTCCGTTATTCTCCCTTGCCGCAGGTTTTTGTTGCTACGAGAGTGTAATAAGCTTTCGATTAGGGCAAATATGGCGATTCTCTGGTGCCCCAGAAGGATTCTAGGAAACGATTCTTATTACAAAAGCCAGTCCAGATGCGAAAAGAAGGGCAATAGAAACTCTAAGCACCGTCTTTAAGCTAGCTACTGAGGCACTACTTTGTCCAAATGACAAAAACGGCGAAAGAAAACAACGCTGATAACCCTCAGCTAAGGTCCACTAAGGCTTAACGAAAATACGAAGAGAGCAAGGAGTTCGCTTTTTTTTTTAATCCAGGCCCAAGCGAAGTACGGCGACGTCTTCCTGGATTATTACCTCCGTTTCCGTTGCCACCGCACACGCTACCCCTCGGTTCAAGTCAACTCGCCAGCTCCATACGTCCGTGCGCGCCTAGCCGAAGAATGGAAGGGGCGAGGGCAGGCGGCCTAGGCGAGAGAAGGACGTGGCAGCAGCATCCGTACGGCTTCGACAGAGACGAGCACTCAGCAGGTAGCTTGTTCCTGGCTGCAGCAGCGAGCGAACGAGCGAGGGAAACAATTGGGCAGGGCCTCTTTAGGGGCTGACATTGCTGCACTTAGCCAGGGCAAGGCTTCGGTTACACGACTGCTAAGGAGGGGCTCCCAATAACAGCTCTCGCTGTAAGAAATTGCTGTCTTTTTGGTTCAGTGGACGGCGAAGCAGTTCGGTTGACATACGTAGCTGCTCAGCCTACTGCATGATAAGGCCCATTACTAGGACCCCAAAAATCAAAAGGGCCCTGAGAGTAATTTTGGTTGAATGCAGGATTTTTCTGTTACCATGTCAACGCGTTATGGTTGTGGGTCCTGTTGTGCTGAAAATACGGCGTCGGTATTGTGAACGAAACAGCACGTTGCCCTTCTGCCTATTCGGTCGCATGACCCTGTGGCGTATTCACAACGCGCCCAGCGTGACAGGTGGGATTTAAATTAATGGTCGGTCATGAGACGTTGCTTGGCAAGAGCAACCTGGTTCTCACAAGCCCCACCGATGGCTGTGTGTGAAAGAGCCACCTACCGGGACAATGGTGCATCACTTAGATGCCGCATCACTGCACCAGGAGTGGTATGAGGACTCGTAGCGATCTATGAATGTAAAGCAGAGAATGACGAATTCCGCATTTATGGGCGTAGGCAGAACCTAGGCGTAGCGATACGGGAAGAGGACGCCAGCCAGCTGAAGTCAGCCATGAACTCTGTAGCGCCATACCTTTAAGGCGGAGTCTAAGTGTCCCTTGAAGCATTTTGAAAGACACCAACCCCGAGTGCGTTAACCTCTATTAAAGTTGCCTTGATAGCTGTAGCGGTAAAAGGAAGCATTTCAAAATTAAAAAAGAAAAAAATCAGTCCACTCTCAGGGCATACAATCCAAATAGACGACATGTACTACTCACGAAACTCTTGACACATTTAGGTCTTTATATAGCCAGCAAAGCTACTGGCAGTCTTAAATCCCCATTACTTTTTTTTTTTTTCAATTCCATGGTTGACTGCAAAGGACGTGAGGAAACAACCTCGTGTCACCAATTACAGCAAAGAGTGTCCATAGCGCACATCGGCCGTCGTACACTATCTCGGCGCATTGCTTCATACATCCCAAAGCTGCTTTCGAAAGTCTGCACAATTACGAAAGGTCCCCAAGTGTAACAAGGTAAATTTGACTTGAGTTGAAACGTTGCGAAAGCAGCTTTGCGGCTTTCAAACATGGCCGAGATGCGGTCCAGTCTTGTAGCTCGTCGAGAATTTCCTCATCTTAATCCAACCTCGCTTTATTGTTCGTTCGACCATGCAACCATCAAAAAAAAATTCTTATCTCCCTCCTGCGAGTGTCGTAATTCAGCTCTAGACGGCTACACGTGCAAGCTGTCCCGTCTAAAGGATGAAATATTGGTTCAAATATTTGCAAGAAAATTTACGCAAACCTTCTTCCCTGAGGTCAAGGAGGAATTTGAAAGGTGCCCTTGACCCATTAATGGCTCATATTTCTAATGAGGACTTCATGGAAAAATGATTCTGTGTGATCACTTTAACCAGGCGATTGGGGCATGTGCCTTGCTTGTGGCAGAGTTTATAGGGTGTGCGTGTCGAACAAATTTTTGTATTTTTTTTATTAAGAGTTAAAAAAAAAGCACAACTGCACTGCATTGACAATAACCTACTAAAAAGAGATCTTCTGGCCCAGTGGTTTTTCGAATGAAGTATTGGTTGGGCGCGGTTAATTAGCCCTTCGAAAGCATCAAATATGCGCAAGCGGGTGGTTGCTTTATTTTACATCGACCAGAAGTGAAAAAAAAAAGATCACAGTGTGTACCTCGTCATTGAGAGTATATGTAACCTAAAGTCCATTTTAGGAAAGTATTCTACGACGGCTCGTAGAAGCTGCTCGCCTTCTAGCAGCTAAATGCAAATATTTTTTTCCGTCTTTTTGCTAGAATAAACATCATCATCTCGTCATCATCAGCCTGAATACGTCCACTGCAGGGCGAAGGCCTTTCCAATATATCGCCATTTAACTCGAGCCTGTGCAACTTGCGGCTACCTTATCCCCGCAGAAAACTTCCTAATCTTATCTGCCCACCTAACTTCTTGCCGCCCACTTCTTCACTTGCCTTTTTTGCAATCCAGTCCGTTGTACCCAACGACCATCGATTGCTTGCCTTCGCATTCTATATGCCCTGCAGATGGCCGTTTCTTCTTCTTGATTTTAACTAAGTCGATTTGGTTGTCGTTACGTCACTTACCAACTCTGGTTTCTTCTTTTCGTTTAACGTCACGCACACTTTCCTATGCGTAGCTCTCTGCGCTGTCCTCAGTTTAAATTAAACCCTTCTCGCTCACCTCCACGTTTCTGCCCCATAAGTGATTACTGGCAAGATACAGATATTATATAAGAGGATTCTGGTGTGGGCTAGTTGGTTCATGCTTAATAAACAGATTTACAACAGCGCTACGGAACGAGGACAGAAGGAACACGAAAAACACAGGACAGGCGCTGACTACCAACTCTTTATTGCATGAAAAAACCAGCACAGATTTATACTATTTCCTGGACCACGTGATACACTGTCAGCCACAGGACACAGCGAATGAACGCCTCACACGTTTGGCGAGTCATAACACAGCTCGAAAGAACTTAAGAAAAGTGCATGCACTATCAAACTATAGCATTACCAAACTAATGATAAAAGGTCTAACAGATACAAAAATGTGCATGACCCAGCTACAGCCTATGACAACTAAAGCTCAGATAGGCAAGAAAATGAGTACATCAATGCGAAGCGGAATTTTTGGGCTACATAAAAACATTTAAGAGGGCGAGAAGGCGTAAAAGCATGAGAAAATGCATGAGAAAATGGCGATGAAAAAAGGGGCATGAAAAATAAAAGTTGCTAGGCAGGCACAGTCAGCAGGCTAAAAGCGAAAACAGAAAACCGACACCAACAAATAACACGGTAAAATTAACAATCGGTAAAAAGAGAAACTAAAAGAAAAAGAAAAAACATGAACCACCACCGGCCAAGCAATGAAGACGGTAAAACCATTAAAAGTCTTTAAAAGACAGAGGATAAAAGTTCCGCATAAGGCCAACAAACAAAACAAAGCAAAATAAAACAATAAGGTGAGGTGGTAGTCAGCGCCCGTCCTGTGTTTTTCATGTTCCTTCTGTCCTCGTTCCGTAGCGCTGTTGTGAATATGTTTATTAGTTATTATATACTTTTCTTTTTGAGGGATCCTGGGAAGCTGCCATTCATGATTAGTACCTGTCTAATACGCTGCGGCCTATTCTTAGACTTCTGCATATGAAGGAAGCCAACAGCCACTTGAAGCAAGGAGCATAAGGGAACGTTTTTAATTTTTTTATTAGTGATGTTGTTCCCTGGGAGATTAATAATGCAATTATTTTATCGCTTAAAGAAAAATTTGTGTGGGAAACAGAAGAAGAAACAACCACCTGCCGCCAGTGGGATCCGAACCCACGACCTCCGAATTTCGCGCCCGGTGCTCTGTCAACTGAGCTACGACGACGGCAGTCCAATCTACTGCATTCGGGGGTACTTATGTTAGTTATTTCACTCTCGTAATCATAATCTGTGATCACTACCTGCCCTCAGTAGATGTATTCTCTAACTTGTTGCAGCTCCCTACCTGTCGTAAACTGCTGTTCCGTTCCGAGACTCTGGAGTTTTCTGCACATCTGTCCGGGCCTGGTAACATGTCGTAATTGCAAAAGATTGCCTCGCGTCTATGGTACGCGCCCACTTGCTGGAATGCTGGCCCCCACAGACTATAGTTTCGCCTCTGCGACTGCACGTTCTGCAGAATGTTCGCCAGTGGATAGGCGCTTATTCGGCTACGTCCGCTAAGTACAAAATAAAACGGAAAAGAAACGAAAGCGAATTAACTAATAATTAATCAATTATTTCATGAAAACAATGGTTGGTAGGAGTTCCAACTAATTCATGCCTGGAGAATAACTGCAAGCGAGCAAATGTTTCTACCAAACACCAACAAAGATGAACCAACAAACGCAAACCAAAAGCAGAAAGAATAGAAAAAAAGAATGAGCCACGCTTTCCCGCGGACGCTTATCTTTCTCGCGGACCGTCGAACAGCACTTCCTTTCGTTTTCCTCTCTCCTTTGCCCCCCCCCCCTCTGTTGTTTTTGCCTTCCTGCCTCAGCGGGTCAGACTTGAAGGCAGCAGCTCCGACAAAAGAACTGCCCGGCACTAAGTAGGATTTACGCGATGTAGCGGCGGCGAAGACTCTGGGGAGACACAGGATGTAGGAAAGCAAGGCACACTCCTCCCGAAAGTCACGTAAGGGTCACCGGACAATAATGGCACCAGGTCGCTTCCACCTTCAGATAGCAAATATTTCCCTTCTTTTTTTTTTTCCCCAGAAAAACTCCCCGCGTGACCGGCGTAATCCTATTTCGAGAGGCTTTCCTTCTACACACCGCCTCCCTTCCTTACGTTCTTCCCCGGGGACGAGTTTGAAATGGCGTGTAAAGATAGGGATCGTGCCCTTGTTCCGTGGCCCTGGCAGTGGCGTCTTGCTTCTTCCACTTTCACGTAGCCTCACGGCCCGCTTTCACGGTACCTCGCCGATAATCTAGCTGTCTCTTTCAGTACGGTGCAGTGAACACGAAGGTTTCGGCTTCGCACTGCTTTCGGCTAAGGCAGCCTGAACTACGTGGATAATAAATCGAGCATGCTTGCTGCGGTCAAGTGTGCGAGTTGCCTTAAACGGGTGTGCGAGAGCCTCTGCCGGATGTTGAAAAAGTACGACATCTTCGTACAAGGTGACAGTTAAGTTGTTGTATCTCAATTGCTTGTTTATCGCAGTGGGAAACAAGTTAGGCTTACTCGCCCGCCACATACAGCAAATGTCGAGGCTATGCAGACAAACGTTCTTATTAGTCGTCAGACGGATGAGCGCTGCGCTTCGAATACTAAACGCAGTGTACTAGATAGCAGTAATGCGTGTTGCGTGCACCTTTGCCTGTTACTTCCGGAGCTGAATGCGTACAGATGAGTTGAAAATTTAGTCATTATTAAAGACTGCACGGTATAACAAAGCGTCGATGTCAAAACAAGAGAACATGCTTAGGAATGTATTGCTGATTTTTTTTATTGTGAAATCATTATTTGATTCATTAGCAGCGAAACCCGCGGCGTTGACCAGCAGCAGTGATCCGAAAGCCCCCAGTGACGTCACCATCATCTAGCATGACGTCAGCTCTAGACCATAAGATAGTGATTTCTAGAGCAAAGAAAGATTCATATTCTCCATAATGCGAAATTTGAGCGCAGCTCTGTGGGCGTCTGAGACTCTGTAGGCTCATTGTTTTGCTTTTCTGGGTCGACGGCTCGTCTGGCGACGATATTAGTTTGATAGTAGTATTAGTTCAGTATTATTAGTTGTTTAGTGTTATTATTATTCAGTAGTATTAAAGTCCAGAATTTTTTTCGCGGTCTCAAAAAGTTTCACTTCACCACTGTCGTGCGACATTTAGATGGGCAGTTTGAGTAGTAATCACGGGTTGACTAACTTTTGCTGCTAGTGCGCATAGTGCCTCGACACATACTTGTATTCTATTTTAATAAGTGTATTCTATCCTACAAAATTCGTTTTCCAACTGGCACCAGGTCTTCAATTTGTTACAGTGCCTCTCATGTAACTAGCTAATTCGGCTGTAATGTCGATAGCAGGGATGAAAGGCAACACAGGTCGTCATTCACTTAACTCCAAGAATGAGTTCAACCCTGACTTTTTAGCGCCTACTAAATATCTCTTTCTTAACAATAAAATTTAATATACTCCGAAAGTTCGACACAATACTATAAAAGAATGTTATACTGTAAACGCACCAATTTTCTTTTAGACAAAACCTGACCTTCGTCATTGGCATTACGATTGGGTTTAGGCTTTTATAACTTTGTAGTCCAGGTTGAAGCACTTATATTGCTCTGGGCATACCACGTGTCTCTTCAACTCAGAAGGTGCGTTGGACCAGACGCTGTGCTCTTCCTGCACTGCACACAACTATCCAGATCCAGCGAACTCACGTGGCAGAGTTCTCACGCCTGTATCGGATTTGTCTGCGTGACATGCGACGGCTGAGATTTTTTTTTCGTTCCCATCAGTTCTGAGCAGCTGCAAAGACGAGAGAGCGGGCATTCGCTTGTAACCTGCACGGTTTGCGCTTTCGCTCTCTCTATAAGTAATGTCTCGGTGGTGTGTGCGCGATGTATTTAATTATTTGCTGTATCGTCTTGGCGTCCTGGGCGCTGCGGAGAGAAAATGCGGATCGGTCGGATCTATAATGCACAAGGGGGCGCATTAAATGCTGCACCGGCTGAACGGAAAACAGGTTTATCGCGACGTGCTTTTCGTATTAGTGGCATGTCCGTCTGTCTTGGTTCCTTCCACGTGCCTTCCTCCTCGAGCGGTAAAACTAGACGTTGCATATTTAGATGCCTGTGACACTGCGCTTACCTTTATTGGCAGTAGAGGCCATTGATACTGTACGGAATAAGATTTCCTGCTTCTTCTGCTTTCTGTTTCTAGTGCTTTGTGTGCACCTGGACCGGACTTGTATAATAATTCCATTCTATATACATGTCATTTTTACTTTCATTCCCTCTACGTTACTGGGTTCAGGTGTTTCCACGCTCTAGATATTGCAAGCCGTGGGGTGTTCCCTTCACACTAGGAATGATTACAATAGATGGAGTGAGAAACTCATAGGCATGGTCATAGCCCATGGGCAGATTATATCCCCTCGACATAGGCTTTGGTGGAGCGCTTGATATTAATGGTAGATAATCAGAGTAAAGGAATGATTATATGTACCGGCACTGAATTTGCTGCTAGTAATGGCTTGCGCTTGGTTAAAGCACATGACGTCCCGCCTGATACAAGACGACCGACGCACTGAATGTTTAAGAAGAGGCGAAGCATACCTTCCAGCACCTTTGCCAAAGAAGGTGACGCGTACTTGGACTTTTGAAACAGACGCCAATGAGATAGCTAACTAAGCATCACAAGGGTCTTGCTCGTATACGCTCAAGGCTGGGCATTCCGAACGTGAAATAGAAAGAAAGGAAAAGTAAACATGTAGCG